>NW_011350103.1:48485-62043 GCF_000735185.1 Notothenia coriiceps
TTTGTAAAGCACCTTGAATTGCCTTGTGTTGAAAGGTGCTATATAAATAAACTTGCCTTGCCTTAAAGAAATGCAAACTGAGACGTCTTTCGGCTTTGANACACACACACACACACACACACACTCACACAAACAGTAACAGATATGAGTCAAACTCCTAGACAGCGAGCCACACATGAAACCCATTTCCTCAGTCAAACACTGCATTAAATCACCTCACCCGGTGTCTGTGTCTCACATGTGTGTGTGTGTGTGTGTGTGTGTGTGTGTGTGTGTGTGTGTGTGTGTGTGTGTGTGTGTGTGTGTGTGTGTGTGTGTCTACAGGACTTACCGCTCCCCATACGCCAACCTGCCAGGATGCACACTCCGGCAGCTCGCAGCTCCCCACAGCAGGGGGTTTGCTGGAGGGGTCGCAGAAGTGCTCGCTCATCTTCTCGTCCCCCGTCCCCGAGGTGCAGGACACTTGTCTGTGTCTCATCCCCTTCCCACAAGTCACCAGGCACTGGGGGAGGAACATGGGTACATACGATAAGTAATTAGTTAGCATGAGTTAATCCATGTAGACATTACAAATTCCTGTGTAAAATTGTTGATAGGCTACCCCCATTTCTATCCTAGTGGTTTATACCAGTGGGGGATACCAGAAACACCCTAATAACTAACAGCTATAAATCAAAATGATCAGAAGGTTACATTAGTAGTTAAGTATGGCATAGTCTGAAAGCATCAATAAATCTCCAATATGAGCGTCATTAAGGTAGGATTTACTGCAGGGCTGTTGTGTTTGCCTGCACAGAATAACTAGTAACTGCGTAATGTTTTATTGCGATCAGGTCCACCACCTGTATCATATTATGCACCCCTGACTTTACTGTTGGACTCAATTAGTGCTGAGCTCTGCTGAAGGCTAGTTTTCTTACTGTAGATGTTTCAAAGTTTGCAGATTTATGCTTTTCAGTCCCCTTCTAGGGATACATCAGGAAGAGGTCAAATGTTGTTGCTGCTTTTGTAAGTGATGTTGTGTGGCTGCATGTTGGCGAGCGGTTCCTACCTCACTCCACTCGCTAACAGTCCACTTCGGGCACAGCTGGTCGCTGCAGGTTTCAGTGACCACCCTCTGGTGTTCATTACAGTCCCGGTCTGCCAGCCGCCTGCCCAGGTTGTTCATGCAGTAAGACTCTCTGCTGCGGCTCCCACGACCACATGTCTTAGAGCACTGTTGGCAAGAAAAAACATGTAAGGCCCACTTAATCACGTGTGCATACCTGTTCATGAAATGTTGTTGACACTGAGATGAAAATAAGAAATTATCTTCAAAAACGTTTGAATTTGGTTCTGTCCTAATTGAAAGATGATGTGTTAAAGTTCAACACGTAAATATGCATCACATATCATTTTGGGCAGCAGTAGAACAATCCGTAGGGACTTGGCTTGCGAACATAGGGTTTGCCGGTTCAAGACCCAGAGCGGAACAATTTACGGAATGTGGCTCTATAATAGCTGAACGCTACTGATGATTAAACTTAAAGATTCATTTGATTCCTCCATTTTCATATGCATTAAAACAAACATAAAAGGCACATATGATACATTATCAATCATACATAAGAAATACATAAATAAATGCAACTGTTATCCCCAGTTGGACTACGTTTCCACTTTGGTTACCTTTCAAATTATATTCAGTGAGTCCAGCATATAAAATACAATTGTGCCATACCTGTGACCAGGCGCTGTACTGCCAGCTCTCCAGCAGACAGTCCCCATGGCAGGGCTCTCTGGTCTGAGGTTTGGCGGTGTCTCCACAGGCGCTGGCCTCCATCCTCTCACTCTGTCTCTTCATCAGGACGTATTTCATACACTGAACGTCCAGGCTGCGGTAACCTGGGCCACATTTTGCAGAACATTCGCTCTTTCCAGCGACATGCCACCTGTGTGAGAGGAGGCGTAGATAAAGGTTTAGCTCTGTGTTATGTACGGTAGTCATTTGTTTTGTGTGTGTCTTTGTGCATTAATCCATACCTGACTTCACAGTCAGTGTTGCAGGGCTCAGCAACAGCAACAGGTCGAGGTAAATCTTCACAGCGTTGGTCTGAAACCTCGAGGTGATCACTCTTACGCACGCATACCGCTTTACGTCTTCGCTGGCCTGCACACACACATAGAGAAAAGCAGGGTTTGCATTAGATAACATCTGGCAGACAGTATGCTAGCCAAAATACTACATTTCTTCACCAAGCCTGACCAGCTTTCTAGCATTCAGTCCTTGATCATATAGCCTTAGGGGTCCATGTTGGTCTAATAACACCTCAAATACACCTCTTTACTGAACCATTATCAGCCCTCTGACTCGCTGGGGGCCCGACTGGCTCGCTTCTTAAGAGGGGCTTAATCAGGTTAAGGGCCAGGCGAAGGGGAAGGTGTCGAGCAATGGGATTGGCCGGGGTCACATTGGGGTTGCCAGGAGGGGAATTTATGGATGGAAAGTATCAGTGAGTTACGTTTTTAAATCCAGAGTTGAGTGTAGGAAATAGAAGAGAAATGCTAGTCCAAATGTTCCCTGACACTTGGATCCATCTCTATGTAATTAACAATTTTGCCGAGTGACGCATAATGGTTCGTATAAATGTTATACTTGTTTGAGATTTCTAATTTGTAGAGTTAATATCAAGCTTAGCTGTGAAATTGTAGTGTCAGTTTTAACACAAGGTTCTTTAACAGTAAACTCTCAAGAACATTTTGTAATAATAACCATGGGCCTAAAAGCACATAATAATGTTCTGATGTGTTTCATAACCGCACGACAGCTTCCAGATATTGTTTTCAATTAGTAAAGCTTTTTAGGATCCACTGAAGTCAAAGAGAAATGAACATATTCTTCATGTGTGGAGACTTGGAAGCCGAGCTGAGGTCTTACCCTGACAGATGCGGTTGCACTCGAGCCAGGAGCCCGAGGGGTCCCACACAAACTGCTCCCTGTGTTCCTCGATGGGTATGTTGAAGGAGTAACGGACATCTGGGTTGTAGAGGTTTCCCACACACAAGACCTGTGGGAAAAAATGGTGGGAAAGGCAAGGTCAAAAGACTTAACAGTACTTTACTTATTTTGTCTAAGTCCACACAGAGATATCACCCTTTTAGACAGAGATCTATCTCTGGTAGGAGGGAAGACAGCAAACTGTAGTAAGAGGGAACAACTGGGGAATATACAGTGTAACTAGAGTGGGAATATCCTTCATAACAGAGTTAAAAACAAGGCAAGCCTTCTCCTAGTACCTGCAGAACGAGCTCTTCATCGATGCGGTCAGTGCAGTTGATGCGCTCCACTTTTGTGTCCGAGCCGCTGTAGTCGATGACGCTTCCCTTGAAGTTGATTTCCCTTTTAAACATGGCCACCACAAAGTTCCCATTCAGGAGTGAGTTGGACTGGCCGTCAGATAACGCTGGAAAAAGAAATGGACACAACCCATGAAAAAACACAAAACTCCATATGTGAAACAAATCTGCATAAATTGAGGAATGTTTGGTTTCCTATAATGAGTATGGCCCTTGCAGAATTAAAGGTGGGGTAAGTAATTTTGGAGAAACCAGCTCGAGTGCGCTAGAATTAGAAAATACACAACCGGAGAAAATCTGCCACTTCCTTACAGAGCCCCTCCTCCAACACAAACGAACGCGCACATGACCAATGAGGGCACGAGATAAGTTTGTGCACAGATGGAAGGCTGACAGGCAGGTAGGCCATCCAGTTATTTTAGCCGGGCCGGCTAAAATGATTGGTCGTGCTTTTCACAGTACTACGGCTTCCACAGATGACATTTTTTTTATGGATTTTTTGTCAAAGCACTTCAGATATTCATTGCTATCAGGATGTTAAGAGCATTCCATGGAATATAACAACAAGTGTATCTCGAGCCGGTTTCTCAAACTTACCTGCCCCACCTTTAAGGTCTTGTTTATAAGACGTGGCATTTATCCTTCCAGGCTATATGTTAAGTAAACATTCTCTGTTTGTTATGTCAGTTGCCAACCTATTGTTTTGCAAAGCCATGGTTGTAGGGGAGGTATGTTGAAACACTGGTGACACCAAATTGCAGTTATTTGGAGTTAGACTGCGTGACTCTTCTTAATGACATTGGAATGGAAACAAAGGATCTCCACTGACTGCAAATACAAAAAAGTACATAAACACACACACAAATAACACACAGGAACCCATGGGTAAACACTCCCTGAGCAAACTAGCACATAAACCCAGAGTGTACACCGACCACCTCTCCTTGCCTTGAACACTATGGTTCCAGAAGACATGCTATAATTACAATCTGACAGCGCATGCCGAAACAATGTATGTGATTAAGTCCCTCAGCGCTACTTTGTTTACATGTAAGTCTACAGATTGTTGGATGGCAGTTAGATATCCTTAACCCAAAGATGATTGTGGGTCTGTGGGGTTCAAACAATGATCTACAGACTCTGGTTGTCATCATTGACGTTTTACTTTCAAGGAAAATGTAACCCCTTAACGCTTGGGAAGTGGCCAAAAATAAGTTGAATTAGCATTGCAGCACATTACAAGATAAGTTTATTCTAGTTTAAGGTGTTAAGCCAACATGAGCTTTGAGAACTTTTATAATACTCCAAACCTTTCATAGGTGTTCATTAAGTTTAGATCCGTTACTGAGACTTTTTACATGTTGTTTCATTTCCAAGATAACATTCTAGGCAGCTAATACTTGGCTTAGTTATCAAATTCTTGTAATGGGCCCAAAGTGTGCAGAGACTTTTTGCACCATTGCATTGTAAGTAGGTTAGTAAAATTGAATCACAGCACCATTAAGAACATACTTCAAAAAGTGCTTCCCCATAAAAGACAAATGAGACACAACATAGGACGATATAGAGATTGAAAATAAATAAATGAAACCAAGTAAAGGCAGATATAACATGTGAACTTTTTTCTTAAGGTGTCCAAAGTGTCAAAATCCAACAGGAGAGAGCTTCAAAGAGCCATGACTTCAAAGTGTACTTTTTGCTGGTCATCAGGGAGGTGATCTCTTCAAAAAAGTCTACATACTGTACCAGCTGTAGTTGTCAAATTGACAGGGTGTTGCAAATACAAACCACGTTTACTGCTGACAGCAGAGGCTCAGTGTGTGGTTGTGGCACTCAGGAACAGCGGGAGTCAAGCTATTCACAGCAGCATGGCATTTCCCTGCCTAATGTGTTTCCTAGCAATTTGACTTAAAACATCTTGAACCTGACTTGAACCATCTGAAAATGGGCGCCCGCCCTTACAGCATAGGCAAAAATCATTTTCTCCGTTTTTTTTTTTTACCTCTGTCTGTCTCTCTCTCTCTCTCTCACACACGTACAAGCACACACACACACACACACACACACACTGCGATCCTGGTGGGTCCATCTAACCCTATACCCCTATATCCACTTTCATGCGGCCTGGGCTACACATGCCACTAATTAGCACCTATTGCTGCCTCATTTATCTTTCTCCGGGGCTGACACTCCATTTGCTTTCCCAACCAACCCTCTTTGCCATGACCAGATGGAACAACGCCCCACCGCGTTTCCTCCATATACACTCAGTACAAATGACAGTTTCCTTTCCTTTATGAAAACAGTTTGACAACAGTTTGCCCCATGTCCCCTTGCCCTACTTCACTAAAAGCCTGCCACTACAGCTCAGGGTCACCAAAGTCTGGGTGGTTTATGGTCATGTTAGGGGATAATGGCATTGACCTATGAGATGAGAACTGAAAGGGGTGTAATGTATAATTCTGATTTGTCTGGACTGCTTCCATTTTGGATTGATTCTCCCATGAAAACCCTGCAATGGGATACAGTGTTGCTTTAAAACCACATCATTGCGCTGACACACATCACACTCACCGAGGTAGTTGTCGTCCTCTGGCTTTCCAGAGTAGCTGACCTGTTTGATGTCAATGTTGGTGGCTCCGGCTGGGATCCGCACCACTGTGTTGTAACCTGAAGAAGAATAGACAAACGAGAGACAGACAGAGAGAGACACGGAAAGTTAGTCTCAAAAGGGACCAAAGTGGCCACAATAACAACAGTGAGTGGTCCCACCTTGATACTTATAATAGCTTCACTATGCTTCACAGTCAGGGAAGTCCGGTTCCAACCACTGGGGATTTAAATGTCACACTTGGAAAAATACCAAAAAAAAGGTCTATTCCTCTCAAATAACCTGCAGGAGGCCTTGTTTAAGTCTCAGAGGGACTGACCGTGAAATGATATGTAATTATTCCCTGGACCTACCTTTGGCCTGTAATTACTACACCAGGCCTGTTGTCCCATGATAAACTAACATACAAAACGAGTGAGATGAGAGGGGGAGAGCATGTGAAAGCCATGAGGCCACAAAAGAAAACGTGAGGATGGAAACAGAACAGGAGGCACAGAATTAAATAAACAAAATATAAAGAGAATGGAGGTAATTAGAGAGGAGAAGAGTCTGTAACTTCCCATGAGAAGTATGAAAGCTAAATATTGTTTTACCGATCAAAACGTATCCATGGCAGCAAGTATAGGAAACTGTTAGCTGACATTGAGTGCTTGCTTTGATTTCTACCCTAATTATTCTCTGATCATCCAGTTGTTGATTTAAATTGTCAATTTGCCTATTTTAGTTTATTTAAGTAGATTTTCAGGCAAAGTTTCCATACAGTTTATAGATTGTTTTCTTAATATAAGTTTACCTTCCTTTATTACATATAAAAAAAGGTAAGTACTGTATGTATGTTCAAAGTAAATGCAGGTTATATGTTGAAAACAATTATAAATAAGTAATATTTTTGAGTTTTAGGTACTGACACAGTTATATCAGTAAAAGTATCAAATAATTGACTAAGGATACCAGTTCTACCTGTGAGAGTAGTTGTTACAGATGTTGGCTAAGTACAAAAAAGTAAAGTGCAGATGAGACACAACTCAACAAGGTTGCTTGTTTACCTGCTATTAAATAACTTGAGAACAAACATATTATTTTATAGCAACATTTTAAGGTTGGCAGGGGTAGAAGGCTTTATCCGTGGCGTAAATGTTGCGGTGAACAGCTGTTTGGCTCCACAACAACTTTCTCCTTTTTTTACATCTTGATTAGTCCAGTAACATCATTGGAGGTTCAAATACATTAACACTGTGGTAATAATGGGTTAATGTTAATATTGACTAATTTCATTAATAATGAGAGTTTAGCTTGAGAATTTGAACCAACATGTGTCTGAATGTAATGGCAGTAAAGGTGTGGGTTGGTTTGATCTGATGGTTAGCCTGACACCTTGAGCCACTCGGGGGCAGCACTTGGTTTACATATCTTCCTCTCATCAGTCATGTTAATCTTTACACACACATACACTCACATGCAGACACACTATCGTCATCACAATCCATGTCAACCAGGACTGGAAAACTTCTCCATTTGAGGCCACACTGCACAGGAAGCTTCTACTTCTACTACTATGCATTACTTCACAAAGAAACCATTTGACCACAACACAAAAACCTAATGTATATATAATCTACTGTTGTGTGAGATGTTGAATCTCCTCCTTAAACACTGGGGACAGAATAAGCACGAAAAAGACAGAGATGTATGAACTCTGAAACCGCCAACACGGCCCCCCTCTGTTGAAAAATGCTATCCAAAAGCCACCAGAGACCTCAGGGATCCCCTAGCTTAGCAACTGACCACACACACAATCCTCCGCCACTGCAGAGTGACCAAGGGATGAACAGTATACACACCACGGGGAAACAACAAAACCATGCTGAGGTTTGGGAACGCTGAGGTTTACCTCAAACATGCTTCCCCCTGCCACTAGCAGAAAGAAGGTGATGTATTAATAGCCTGCAGATGAAAAAAGGCGTCACAGGCTCACCCTGATGTTGTGAGATGATACTGACTGAGTTGAAGACAAACATCTGCTTATTTTTATTAATGTGATTTGATTATGATTCCATTGTAACAGAGGAACTATTTAACCTCCTAGTTTGATTTTCCATAAAGCTCTCATTGCTTTAAGTAAAGAATTAAAAAACAAATGGTATGCCTGTATTGATTCCCCTCGTAGACCCACAGCTTCAAGTTTTCACCTAAAGAGACCCACCAAAAAAAAATAATAATAATCAGGACGTCAACAGACGGTCCTTGCACAGCTGCAGAATGTAATTATAAGGAATAAACAAATACAAATGACTTTAAAAACACCATTAGCTGATACAAAACAACCTAATTCAGCATATTGACTTGCAATTTGCTTATAAAGATGTGACTATAATTACTTGGAATTTCATCAAAGGACAAAAACACATTCAGATTTTACTTGGAAACTTAATTTGTCTTGTCAGGAGAAGGAGGTAGGGAAAAGAAAGGCAGAGGAGAACAAAAGACAGAAAGACAGGCCTGCCCTGGACACAGGAGCAGAGGGATATCCTGCCTGGGCTGCACTCCCACTCCTGTTCTCTTTAATAATATCTTGCTAAATTTCCAGGGCCAAGCTCAGAGACTGGTTTGGTTCAATCCAGTCCTCAAACCCTGTACCCCCAGCAGCCAACAGAAAGAAAGCAGATGGATGGAGACGTTAACGTTCCAAACTAATGCGGAGTAAACATGATGTGGGCCACATCCAGAGCTTTTATGCTAATGCTCTGATGCCCAGACATAAAACGGATTGGATGCAATCAGAAGTTGGCTTACAATTCAGCGCCACATTAAGAAGGACAGTTCAAAGGAGTGAAGTAAGGTTTGTGTTTGCTATCGAAAATCAGACAAGAGTATGATTACTGTTTTAATCAGTTTCTAAAGAAACAGGGAAGTTGCATTTTTCTAAGCTTGGCTGAAACACTTATTGTTTCTGAAAATCAAGCTTAACCATAACCAGGCATGACATCAGCCCCAAATTCCTGCATCTAGCGTGTCAGCAGTGCAGCCCCATGGGACTGAAGTCTTTCTTAGCCCCTCTATGTTTACTGCATATCAGACATATCATAATTCATCTGCAGAAGCTGCTGACACCCAGTATGTTTAACAGCAACACCTTTTTTTGTAGTCATATAGCTATTAGTGTACTGTACGTGTAATCGGAGCAGCTGGACTCACCATACTGAGCATCGTTGAAGGTCCCTGCCAAGGTTTTACACGAGGAGTTGTCTCCGCCACACACTCCGCACTTGTCATTCCTGGCTTTCGAGTTGAGAACGTGGTCGCAGCCGGCTTGCTGAAGTGGCACGGATGAAGAGAAGGTAAACACTTAGGATGTACAGTGATGTAATGTAACATACTGATTCGTTTGAATGTTTTGAATAACACATGTGTAAGCAGTGTTTCATATGGACACCATGGATTTGGCAAAAGCAGGTGTTTGTGATTGTGACACTGCACTAAAAAAATTATAATTTGCAATAATACAAAAAAAATCCTTTAAAAGCATGAATGAGCTGAGAGTGTTAGGTTTGTCTTCCTCAATAACAGCCAAACATGTCAAACAGCCCTACTACATATCAAGTTGGTACGAACATTTGGTAAGGTAAGCTGACGTGTATGTGGAAGCTTGTGTTGGTGTGTGTGTGCATGAGGTCACCATACCCTGCAGAGGCCTTGAACACAGATGTCGTAAGTGTCTGGCCCACACGGCGTGCCGTCGGTGACGCGGTCCTTCAGCTGATAATACGCTGTAGTCCCAGCAACCCGGCAGAAGAGCTTGCAGCGATCCTTCATTAGTACTGTATGGAGTAAGAAAACAAACTATGGAAAATGTTGGTCTATAGCTCATTAAGTTAATGGGATTAATAAAAACCTGAAAGATGAAACGCCTAGAGATGACTTGCATGTGCCGATGAAACAAAACAAACTATATTTTTGATCTTCTCACTATTATTTGCAAAGGTCAGGAGGCTGTTGCAAGAATTGCCAAAATGTGATCTATTAATTGGAGCAATCACTTTGTATCTGACTCAGGCTCCGGGGCCTGGCCTGTTTGCTTGTATAGAATCAATTAAATGAATGAATCACTCGCAGTAACTTAGACATGGTGGTCTTCGCCAGATGGTAATCTCATGTAGCTGGGCAGGCCATCTCTGGAAGGAATGAGATACGTCTGCATCAGGGAGAGCTGCCAGGAGCTTCATATGGAAGGGCTGTGTGTTGCTGTAATGTTGCTGTTGTTAAGTGTACAGTCTATGGTGTCAACTCAAGGTTTACCATACGCAGCTCTTCGTAAACAAAATATAAAAAGAAAAAACACACGCAGATGTGTACATATGCACTATTTTATAATTTCCCCTCTTGTATTGAAATGATATTCACGTGTTGTAGCTATAGAAACTACAATTGGGCTCTCCTACAAACAGTTTGGTGTGCAGCATGTTAGTTAAATGCATTCAAATTACATTGTATAGTTGGATGTAAATAGTATCTATCTATGATTGAGTCACTACGAGAACATTCAGATTGCACACTTTAGGAATACATTGGTATACTCACTGCCACTGTACTTAGGGATCCAGCGGACGGTTGGAGGTAGACCGTTGATGTTGAAGTGCTTGCCGTCAAAAAGAGAGCACTGCTCTTCGCGGAAATCTTTCTGACCTCTCGGACATGGCTCAGTGTTGCAAGAGCGGAACTTCATCCTGCGACCCACACAGAACTTCCCGCCATTTCTGGGCCTAGAGTAAGAAAAGAAACAGTACTTGATTTCAATTTTTAAAAAATCATGTTTGCTCTTGTTTGACTGGTGCTTTATGACTTCAAACCAACAGTTTACATTTAAATTAACACTAAGAAAGCAAACTGACGGTTGCTTTAAATCAGCTTCAGGCTAACTGAATCCAGCAGTAAGTTTGAGTTAAGCTTGTTTACAGCTTCTTATTCAGGCGTTTCCCTTCTCTTACTGGACACATATTTACATGTCTGTAATGGATCCGATTGGTTCTTACTCAGGCTTGTTGCAGTCTCTGGTGTTGCTCCGGGTTCCTCCACCACAGGACCTGGA
This sequence comes from Notothenia coriiceps, assembly GCF_000735185.1. Lineage (NCBI taxonomy): Eukaryota > Metazoa > Chordata > Actinopteri > Perciformes > Nototheniidae > Notothenia > Notothenia coriiceps. The sequence continues at coordinate 59,519 of NW_011350103.1, forward strand.
GCAAACACTGTAGGGCCCCCAAAGACCCCACTCCCCATGGACTGGCTGCAGGTCCAACTCCTTGTTCACACACATCCCGTGTCTGCAGTACTGCACGAGAAAAGACACACAAAAGAAACATGTAATAACTCCTGCAGACTTGAAGACAAACACACACCACATAATTAATGCAGAGCTGGGAGTGGTGTTCCTCTTTGCCTTCTTAATCCTCCGTTTAGATCTCTAGCTATATTTTTGAAAGAAATCCTAATTCAGCTTTTGTTTATACTCAAGGAACGCGTCCAACTCCTCCAGCTGTCCAAAGAGAAATGGGAGAGGGAGGGAGCGGCACGGATAAAGACAGAAATAGAGTGGAAGACAGTAAGAGACAGAGGGTGTCAATGAGAGAAACCAGAAACTGAAATGTACAGTAGGTGCCACAATACTTTCTGGATGTCACACAAATGTATAATCTATTTTTGGGATGTGGGGTCTTCTTTTTATGGGGAGCTAAGCCAAAAGTTCCTGCTCTGTTCATATCACAATTGTTGGACTGGTTCCAAAATGATATGTTCTTATCAAACAAGTTGTGAAAAATGTACTCTATCAACACAAGATGGAAGTCTATAGTGAGTTTCAATGTAATGCAAACAAAGGCAGGTTGAGACTCACAGGGGGTCAAATGTGTAAAACAGAACTGTGTCATAGCCCCTTTTTTTGCACAAAATCACACTGCTTTTCAAATGAGCTGTCTGTGAATGTGTCTATGAGCTCAAATCTGGCATATATGGTGTCTTCTCTTATTGAGATTAAAGTATTTTAAGCATTGGCATGGTTCAATAAAGACAATTCTACTCTTTGAAATGATTTTAGACATCCAACACAAATTGAGTTTATACCTAATGTTTAAAAATCTCAACCCTTTGCTTTGGTGACAATTAAATGTGGATAACCTTTTTTCCAAATCACTTGGTTTGTGAATATAAAATGATCGTATATCTTTCATAGTAGATCCACTTTGACATAAAAAAATAAGCCGCCTGGTATCAAACAGTGCATACCCATTAACCAACCGGTGCCAAGACGTGCTAGAAACTGCTTTCATAAGCAAAACACAGCAGGCCCATTTCCCTTTGTGTGAAACCAAATCCCCTTCTCAGTGACTTAGATATCGAAGGGTCCTGTTCACTGAAAGAATGCAGGACAGGACGGCGTCTGTCTGGGTACGCAGCCCGCCGTCCGGGCACACAGGCATGGGGAGCAGTGGCACCGCGATAAGGAAACTCTAGAGTTGTGATAACAAGAGGAACCAAGTTCATTACTGGCTTGGCTTCAGAAATTCACTTCTGCTGCTCAGCTTTCTTCAGAGACACAGATTTGAACCTATAACCTGGAAAGCAGGATGCTGTTTGTTGACACCTCAGTTTGTCCCTCTCCACTGTTTCCTCTCAGAGTTGGAGAGTGGTTGATGCACAAGTTGCTGCTTCCTTTGCAAGGTATTTACAAATGGAAAAAAATGCAACTACTATAAGTTCCACCTGCCCCACAATCATTCCACTACAAGACATCCAATCCCTTACTCAAGATAAAAAAAGACGTGAGAACAGAACCATGTGAGATCCGCTTCAGTGAATTTTCATAATTACGCTAAGACAACAGGAAGGATATCAATCAAAGTCATGTCCTGGACAATAGATGATCGGACAAGTTAAAGGTTTACCACAAATTCACAACAAGCAGCCATTACTTTAGGGGAACACCTGCAAAAGTGCAACGTCATGCACATAAACACACGTAAACATACTGAGAATTTGGAACTGTTTCCTCTTATTTCCTTGCCTAGCTTGCATGTGTGTTTTACACACTTATGGGTCTAATGATGGAGTGTAAAGTCTTTCACAATGACAGACAGGTGTTAACAGCTGCAGGGTATGGAATAAACAAGCCACAAACATTTCCATAATGCAGACCTGGTTTGAGTTTTCTTCCTGTCCGGCTCCACTGTAAATGCAAACTGATAAGTTTGTTGGAGCACAAACAAGAGATTAAGACAACCTTTCAAATAAAAATCACTAAGAGATGTGATTAAACATCTGGATGAGAGGAAATGGCTTCCACACCACGAAAAGGGCAAACAGGTGCTGGTCCTTATTAGTTAGCAACCCCCTTAAGACAAAAGAGCAAATGATCTAAGTTCATGGTAGATAAACCAGAGAAACACATTTTAAGATTTTTCTTTGACACAACAAAGAGTATCCTCACCTCTTATAGCTCTAACATTCTCCCCCCTCCCCCCCCCCACACCTCTCTGTCAACACGGACCAGGCATCCCTTATAACACTCTCTCCACAGCCACCCATTCCCTTATCCTTGTCGGGAAATTGCAAGGGACTATGCAGGGACCACCACAGTGCAGCCAGGCGGCAGGACCGAGGAACTGTCAAAACAGGGAGACTGTCTTTGTTCAAGAGCGCGACCAAAGCCCTGTGTTAAGCCTCTGAGGCATCACTCCCCCCACGGCCACCTGTGTTTACAACCGGTTTTTG
>NW_011350103.1:62061-73348 GCF_000735185.1 Notothenia coriiceps
GAAGAAAGAAGGAAAGGGGGGGGGAGTGGAAGGAGGAAACATCTGTGTGAGATGATGTATGTGTGTGTGTGTGTGTGTGTTCAAGACTGTGAGCATGCACATGACTGTGTGTGTGTGTGTGTGTGTGTGTGTGTGTGTGTGTGTGTGTGTGTGTGTGTGTGTGTGTGTGTGTGTGTGTGTGTGTGTGTGTGTGTGTGTGTGTGTGTTCAAGACTGTGAGCATGCACATGACTGTGTGTGTGTTTGGGTAGGTGTGTGAATGTGTGTTAAGTGTGAGAGTGATTGCTCAGAGTACACACACACAGTCATGTGCATGCTCACAGTCTTGAACACACACACACACNTTTTAGTTTGTAACAACAGAATATACAGTATATTTAATCATTAACCTACCCTCGCCAAATTTGAATTACTAAAGAAAATTGAATAAGTACAGTATATAAAATAAAGGGAGGCGTGTGGTGCAGTGGGTTGTGCGTTGGTGTTCGGATCAGGGAAGCACAGGTTCAAACCCCACTGCAGTCAGCATGTCGTTGTGTCCCTGAGACACTTCACCCCAAATTGCTCCTGTGGGGATTGTCCACAGTATTGAGTATGTATAGTCGCTTTGGATAAAAGCGTCTAACATGTAACTAAAGTGAGACTCCTCGATTTCTTTCTTTTACTTGTATCATCACATCCACACTTTGAGTGTGCCATTAACTTTTACTTGTTGTGACGTGGCCGGTTAAACAAACCGCTTCTACGTGTCTCGCAGCGCTCTGTAGACAGGCCAGCGCAATGTAAACTGTGAGGACTTGTTATTGCCTGGCGTTGAAAGAGTATTTCCTGTTTGAATCGGGGGTTCTTCCTCGGCTGACCTGAGCGATGGATCCTCCGCAGCCCCTCAGCTGTCTCCCCACTCAGACAGAGCCCTGCTCTCAAGATGCTGGGCAAACAGTCAGCTAGTCACTAGCCTGCTTTCCACGCCAAAACCTGTAACACGGGGCAACGGCTCATTCTGCGGCTCCTAACCCGCTGTGGTCATCCTGGTGAAAGGCTTCCCTTTTAAGATGGGAAATGTCAGTTATAAATTATAATTTCCCTGGACATGACCCTTTAATATTTGCCTCATTCCCTCTGTTAATTGTGGAGGTTTCCACAAAGGACGGCGTTGTTGACCCGATGCATCTCGAGAACGCAGTGTTAGGCGACGCCTCGTATGAAGTTTTAAGGTTGTGCTTCACATAGTTTCCAGCCAGCGATGACCTCAACATGGAGTGGTTGGAAAATTCAGCTGAAGATAATTCGCCATGAATCTGTTTATTATTTAGTCCAATCCATGTCGGATGTGTTGAGTTTTTGAATGATGACAAAAATCAGCAGTATCATGCAAATGTGAAATTCATTTGAGATAACATTTGTTGACCATATGGGATCTATAACAAACGATGCAGGTTTGAAGAGAGTGTTTCAGAGTGGGAGCCGCAGCGGTGGGAAAGGCCCTTTAGAGAGTTGTCCAAGTGTTTTTTGAAATCCGTCTCTAGCCAACAATGAAAAGCATTGATTCAAACTGCCACTTCTTCAGTGGTACTCCTGCTCAGTGGGCTGACCTGGTCAAGTACATCAGTGTTTTGACTGCCCATTCTCCCTGAAGAACAAATATACTCTGCACTGCTCTCCAACCAGTTTAAAAAAGATGAAAGGCCATGGCACCTCTCACACATCCCCCTTTTCAAGAGGCAAAGGATTCCCCTCCTCCTTATCTCAATGTTTCTGTAATAATGTGCACTGAACCCCCGCACCTGAAAGCTGATGAAAAGCGTCCTGCTGCTGTGAAGGGTTATTATGTGTTAACCGTTACATAAAGCAACCATTCATTCCCTCTGTGGAACCGTGCCAATGTAAGCCTGAAAATCCAAATATAAAAGTAAAATTCAAATCTTTGACTGTTGCCACCCACTAATTGTTATGTTCGCTTGGTATTGAAACCATATAATCATTACTCGTGAGCAAACCCTATCATTTTCCATTACATACCTCAAAAATTAGCCTATCCACTCCAACAGCAAACACTCTTCCAAACTCCCATGTGAAATCATTTTTAAATACTTTTTTCAATCTTCAATTTCCATAATAAAATCAAGATGGATCTTTTTGTTTGGTATGTTGCTCCAAATTCAACTAAACCTCTCTCATTATTTAGTCATATATCTCCCTGTACAGTAATCAATACATGCCGTCAGAATCAAAACTCTGACAATCGTGCAGTTTATTTGGCGCTGTTTGATCAAACACTACAATGATGCCCTATGTCACTTCTTGTGCAAAAAACCATCACTCTGACATATGAGTAGACTTCTTGCAGTGTTTGAGGAGGGAAACCCAGTATGGCTTACATGGAACTATTATTGTTTAGTCTTTTATGACAAGCACAAAACAGCCAACTATAAGTCATCTTATAAATAAACTCACTTTCAAGTTTCCCAATGGCTGCCAGGTGCGTAATCTCCTCTGGTGCCAGAGAGGAATTGCCTCGCTGTCTCGAATCCACACAGCTGATATTCCTTAAAAAAAGAGTAAATGTTTAATTTAAAAAATGACCACAGTGACCCCTTCTTCCTCTCCCTGTCTTAATAATCATTCCATAAGGTTCCAGAGCTCTGATTAGACAGATGACCTACTGCTGAAAGATACTGTAATATGGGACTGTCTGCGTGATTCCTTGACAGGCTGCCCCAGATTTCATTCACAGTATCCTCCACCGCTGGTTTACTCTTCTCATGCAATCATTCCCCTGCCACCCAGCGCTGTTTTACTGCACATTCTGACATTATGGCTGGAAATGAAAGGGGAAAGAAACAAAGTGACGTTAACTCAGTATAATCCTGTGTAATTATGGGCTTGTCACATCAGCTGGTGCTGTATGAAACAGGTGTTTTAGCCGCCCAATCCCGGATTACATTTGTCAGAGCCGTGCAGACATGTTGTTTGATTACACATCTATACATGTCACATCCGCCAGTTTTCTTTCTCGAAAAGTAAACAAAAAAAAGAACAGCTTCTTTGAAGCTTACCTCGCTCTGCTAACATGTTTGACTTATGCTTTTCACAAGCGTAAATGCTGAGGATTTAGTATGCAGGCTGTTGGTGCATACATTCAGTCCAGCTGGGCTTTTGTTGTCTCTGTAACTGTGTCATGGTTCAGGGTGTGGCTCAGCACAATATGTCATTATACTGCAATGCTGGCGCTGGCACAGATTGTTGTAACTTAATCAGGGAGCTTTATGGTTCCAAATTCTCAGATACATCGTTTTTTTCAGCGTGCTGATCCTTTTGAGCCCATACCAAAATGCTATTTTATTCAGTCTGTGGCGCCTGACTCCAGTTTCATAGTGACAGCATTTACTAACAGGCCATTGAGGGGAAGTGGAATCAGTCTCTCGGTTAGGTAACTGTACAGACCACCCACAGGGGAAAACACATCTGAGGATGATCAGAACAGACATAGAAACACATGATTGTACTTTCTGAGTTCTGAAAATACTGGATTATCTTGAAATTGTACATACCACGAAAGGTTTCCCTGTGCAATTTTGTCTGCACATGCACATGTGTCTGTTATGTATGTTGTTTTGTATGTTTTTGTTCTCTTTTTCATTTACTATTCTCACATTCTTCCTTTTTTTAGCACCGGGTATGGTGAGTGCCTTCTCGATGAGCCTGTGAGTAGGACGTATGAGCTGCCCACCCTGCTCCCAGGTCAGATCTACAATGCCAACAGGCAATGTGAACTGATGTTTGGACCCGGTTCCCAAATATGCCCTTACATGGTAAGTTGGCGTGCTATCAAAGTTAAGAGTTAAGACTTAAGGTGGATCTTAGATGGTGGTTATCTTCTAAGGCCTACAGCAGAACCTTCTGAGCAGAGCAATTATCCATGAAAGCAAACAGATATGAAACAGTAGTCATGTATTTACATTGCTTTTATGAATACTCACTTTAATATACAGTGGAATGCATTTATTTTGAAAATTACCATACCGAATGTATAGCATGCTTTTTTTACAAAAATGCAAGGAGGCAGAGGAACTTTGAAGGAATGCATGGCCACCAGTAAAAAAAATGCTTGGCCATTAGAATTGCATCTTTCACATGTCTGGACATCACCAGTACATACACATGTTTCAGTTCCTAGCTACTTCGGCTAAAATATGGTTTGAAGAAACCAACAACCGTATTTCAATCACAAATCACGCAACCTTCCTCCCAAGAGAAAGATGGCTAGTGGAAGGAAATAGCTGTCACATGCTGCTGTCTGCTCAATAAAATCAAAAAGGCATTTCATAACTAGTCACATCATTTTTTTATTTGCATGTGTTGGAAGCCTGTGTTCTCACATTATAGGCATGCTCTATTCCTGTTCAAGCATACTGATGAATTGCTGGTGCTCATGTTACTCCACAGAAACAGTGCAAGAGGCTGTGGTGTACCAGTGCAGAGGGGGACCATAAAGGGTGTCGCACACAGCACATGCCCCTGGCTGATGGGACCGACTGTGGGCATGGAATGGTAAGTCAATCCACATGTGGATCTACGCTGCCTTATGAACAGATCATGAGCACTTGGTTTTCTATAATGTCCTTTTTAACTGACTCACAGATGTTTTAGTAGGTGCACTGACACTTGATGCAGCAGGTTTGCGGGTACAGGTCAAAGTCTCAAAACGGCTGCAATCAAATCTTTTTGAAGTGACTACTTTAATGTACAACATACAACATTATTTAACTCTGATTGCTCCTAACTTCTAGTAGTTGGATCGAATGCATCTCCCAAAAAAAGTATTTTTAAAGGGTATTCTGCCATTTCATCCACAAGCTTAACTATCCTGACACAGTAAAGCCCACCCATCTACTATTATAAGCAGAACAAAAAAACGTATTCTGTTCCCTAATTGGAATTGTTGTTAAAACTGGCCTCATTGCAATTTATAGTAAATACATTACTGACACAAGACCAAACCTCCCAAGCAGGGCTGCTTTGAATCCTGGTGCTTTCCCCTTCTAGTTCACTTCCTCTACAAAGAAAAAGGAATAATTTATCATGCATTACTCTCCTGCCTGCATTCTGGTTGCAGAAACCCATGTAAATGTGGTCAGGTGATGGCCCTAGTTAGAAACTTGAAGCTTTACCCTCAGTGTTGTTACGGGGCCCCAACCCCCATTAGCCTTCATGTTCTCCTCGCTCTGGGATGCTATGCTAATTAGGGCTGAGACGGCGGGTCAGTCACTGAGGATACATGGAAAGAGGGGCTGCAGAGGGAGGGGGGGGGGGCAGAAAGAGAAAGACGAAAGAAAGAGAGACAGAGGGGCGAAAAAGAGGGAGAGAGTCTTGAGAGGGAAAGGTGAAGACGAAGGCCCTTTGAAAGAGGATGCCACCCGCCGTTCACAGTTGAGTCACCTTGTTGCGAACCCATGACCCTAAAACCTCTTTAAAAGGCGGGTGAGTGGGTCAGTGGTCAGGCCGTAACAGAGCCCGGGCTGAGGCCAGCCAGCGCTCTCACAAAAGACCTCACATCAGTGATTCTGCAGTGCGGGAGGCGGGAGGGGGGGGGAGGAGGAGAGCGAGGAGGAGGTACAGGGGGATGAGGATGTGGTGGGCTGGTGTTTAGCATTCGGAGCATGCATGAGGGAGGGAGAGAGAGAGAGAGAGAGGGAGGGTTCTCTCGTCTCCTTAACCTTCTGCCCTCCTGGACTCCTTTGCAGTGTGGGCCCATGTAACTCTTACATCCCTAATATCCTTTCATCTGGCTCCATCTCCCTCCTCACCATCTTAGGTCCTGGATCAGCCCTGTTTAGTGCAGGGGATAGCTAACGTCTTAATCCAACTACAACAACCACCCTGAACCTTAATGGTCCTGGGATAGTGACTCCCATACTGCTCTCAGACTGAGTAGAGACTCGGTATGGTCTAGAAACGGTTGTGGAGACACGGTGTTGGTTTAATCACAAAGTGGTTTGCTTTAATAAGCTACAAACCCTTAACCCCATTTTAGCTGACTTGGCTGATTACCATAGACGCCCTGTCGTTATTGGAACCCTGTAAACAATGATCTATCCATTTGCAGGTCTAAAGAGGGCTAGGTCAAAACAAGGTTACATTTTATTGAAACATGTACGTTACAGAAACGTAAACATTTGTAATACGGACTGATTGTTTTTGATTTGTGACATGTTGTCATGTAAAGGCTGTAACAAAGATGATCTTGCTTTCTAGCTATATTTCTAATGTCTGTTGATCATCCAATCACATTATAACGTTAATATATCTAATGATTTTCATCATCCTCTGGGGAGCATGATTACACAATTGTTTATGGAATGCCATCCAATAATTGCCGTAAAACCATTAGGATGAATGCTTTTGGGACTATAAATGTCTGTTTTACTGTCAGTCCATCCGATAGCTTTTGAGATATTTCAAACTGAAAAGTATTGTAGCCTGCGTGTGGTTGACTTGTGGAATTATCTGCCAGAAAGCGTTGTCACATCCAAGACGGTTAACTGTCTCAAGTCCCGCCTCAACCATTACTGGTCAAAACATCACCTTCAGTTTGGACTATGTGACTGTTGCCAGCATCCATAGTATATAAAGAACAGTGATCTACTTATTTATGAGCAACTAAAAGGCCTTAGGCCGTATCCTATTGGTTGATTGATTGATTGGATAAACTGACCAAATGACCTGACCAACCCTCGAGCCCTAAAAATCCAAAGAAATGTTTAAGTGGTACAGTTTATTTTATATGAGCAGAAACACAAATCTATTTTCCCTATTTCTATGCGTGTCTGAGTGGAGGGACCACCTTTGTTTGCGGTGCTGAGGGCCCAGCTCCATCTTCATGCAGGGGGCTGTTTGAAGTGGTGTGAGTTGAAAGAGATTGGGACCCTGCACAGACACTCACCTGCCCACACAAGAGCTCTTTTATGTGGCATGTTGGTATGGTGTGTTTGTGCGAGTACGTTTGTGTGCCTCAAAAGTCTGATAATCTTCAAACCTAGATGAGTCCTCCTGATTCTCTTGCGTCAGTGTTGCAGTGTTCTTTCTTTGCATCGCTTGGTGCCTTATGCCTTTTTCCTAAACGTACTTAAAGCTCTGCATCTATAACACCTTCTCTCCTCTTTGCTGACTCCTTTGTCATTCTTTCTTCAAAGAAGTCATGAGGTTCAGGTCTAAGGCTTTACAGGGCCGAGATCCTGGCTCTGAGGTGTTTGTGGAGCCCTGAGAGTGTATGTGTGTGTGGGGGGAGGGAGGTGTCAGATCTAGAGGATTACAGCTATGGCCTCTATGGGGCAAACTAGCAGCAGGTATTGTCTTAGCAGCCACAGCCGCCCCTTTAAAGATCTCTTTGAAAGCCTATCATTACACCAAAGCCTGCCATGTCACTCTAAGCGTTTACACGTGAAACGTCATCTCTCGTGAAAAGTACATTTTCTGGACGGCTAGCTGTGACCTCTTGCTTTGCCTACAGAGAGTATTTGTTCTATTGGGTTACGAAACAAAGTTATGACCGCATCGGGTAATTGAGGTCATTGCCCGAAAAGTGGGAAAGAGGCACGTCCTCTAAATGAATAGTGAAAATGTTTGTTTGTATACAGCTTAGCTGAAATAGGGCAAGGGGCAGTGCAGGGTTCATTCTCTGCTTCTATACTTCTTCCTCTCTCTCTCTCCTCTCCTCCCTCCCTCCCTTGCTCCATCTCTGTTGCTCAACGGGCCCTCTCTCAGGGCGCCGGAGTGAGTAATGCGGTCACATGACCTTTGGCGGCGCGTCTGTCATCTGGTTCAGTGGGCCGTGCACTAACGAGGGCATCCCATCACTTGTTGTCTATAAATACCGCCACCACCCTCCCTCCCCTTCATCCTCTCTTCTGCTGCTCTTTCTCCCTTAACCCCCCCCTTGCCCCCCCTTTTCGGTCCCTCTCACTCTTCAAAGGGTCGAGCTTGTGCGTCTGTGTGTGTGTCTGTTTGTGTGTGCATTTTGATTGTGTGTGTATACATGCATGTACAACTTGTGTGTGCGTTGCTTTTATATTCTTGCACATTTATTGTGTGTGTGTGTGTGTGTGTGTGTGTGTGTGTGTGTGTGTGTGTGTGTGTGTGTGTGTGTGTGTGTGTGTGTGTGGATTAGGGGCCAGTCAGCACGGTCAATAGGAGTCTGTCAAGCTAAAGCCGGGGCCCGCTTAGCCCTGTATCCACATCCCAGCATTTGAAGATCCCCGCGCTGCTTCTCACCACGTTGTTGCTCAGTGGGTGGCGGCAAGATAAAAGCAGCGGCGGAGCTTGAATAAACTGTGGTGTTTTATTGTCCAAGGTCTTGTTAACTTTACTGTCAATTTAAATGTGGCCTTGGCTGAAAACTCTCACTGCCTTCTTTATACATTTGTTGCAAAATGTATATATTCACGTGTTTTTGCTTTCATTTAATTTGATAACTGCTTTTTTCTTTACGTGTAAAACACACAAAGCTTCCAAATTCGCTTAACCTTTGTGTGGTCTTACTGTCAATTGTGCAACTCATTCTATAAATCATAACCCAAATCTGTGTGACACTTTTTAACCAACTGGATTTTGAGTTGAAAGTTTCACTTTTTTTGTCTTTATTTCTGGCAAATCGACTAAATAACCCCTTATTCCGATATAAAAAGAGTCAAATTTGACCCGAGGAAAACAGGAGAGTTAATAGGGGCTTAATTGAGTGTCTAAATGAATAAACGGGAAGTTGTTTTTGATTTCCAGAGCATACCTCGGAAAAGAATGACAACCTGCTTTGGTTTCAGCCAATTAGAGTGAAATAGTGAGCTCTTGAGAAGTGAAGCCGGGCAGAATGGAGTCTGTTGGCGCAGGCGGTGAGTGTTGGCTGGAGCTCGCTGGCAGCCTGACAGACTTGTCGTACGATGCGAGGACGGGGTGTGTGTTTGTGTGTATGTGTTTGAGTGTTTGTGTGCCTGTACTGGAGCTTGGTGTTGTGAGACTGGTGTCAGTGTCACTCTCTGTTAATCTCTGGATATTTGCAGGATGTTGCCACTTTGATTTGCCATCATCACAGACATATCTGTGGATTTGGGCTAACAAGAGGATTGTTGTTTTAGCGTTCATGTAGTTTGCTGATGGAATTACTGTGTCCAGCAGCCAGTGAGTGAGCCTTTCATTGCTGGCTGTGTAGAAGGAGGAGGAAGTATTTGCCTGATTATACTGTAGGGGGGTGGTAAAAATACATTTTGAAAAGGGTTGCATTAGAAATGGGCAGAACGTGTAAATATATGACAAAAGGACAGGAACTCCAAAAGAGAATATCTGCTTGCTCACGAAAAAAACAAGAATGATTAGAGTAGAATTTAAAATGCTTAATTGCAAATCCCATATTAATTTATTTTACTGCCCCGAGGTGCCCAATAAATTAATGAAGCTTTAAGGCGAAACAATGAGCTAAAAAAGGTCAAAAATATCTGTAGAGAAACGCAGTCTTTGACAGAAGGGAAACATTTCACATTAAACGTTTTTCATTCAACTGTACAAAAGATTATTGATCAGTTTTTGAGGATTACAAGAGGTATGTATCTCTCATTTCATTTCATTTCAAACCTTTATTTAGACAGATTGGTCCCTTGAGATCATCGATCTCATTTACAAGGGAGACCTGCATCATTTAGTTCCACATGAAACATAAAAACAACATACAAACAAACAACAGAGGATATCATATTTACATATTCAACATTTACAAATACCCAGAGTGTCAGAGAGAGAGAGTGTCTCAGCAGTTGTACTGAGTAAAAGTGTGTGAATGGAACATCTGAGTAGCAAAACTACTCATTCACTTTAATAACAACCCTGACACTTTTTGGGAAAACATGTGTTGGTGTAGGATGAGTTCACTTAGAGTGGAAAAAAGCAGGTTAGGAAACAAAATAAGCCGATATAGAAAGAGGAGAGGTTGGTTGGGGTCATGGTTGCATCATGTTGTCTCTCTGGCTCACCTTTCCTTTCCCCTGTCTTCACACCTCGCCAACATAAAGGGAGGAGGAAATATGGTACTAACATGGGAAAACATGCACGCCTTGGCTGGAAAATGAACAAGTGTAAATCTGCAGTCTATAATAACAGCTGTCACTTGACTTATTTCCAGTCCCCCGCCCCCCCAGAGAGTTCTCCGCAGAGAATCCCTTCCTACTGTTTAGCTTCAAGGCTCTCCAACGCCTCACGCCTCCAGGTTGAGTTATTATTGTCGACATGAAAAAAGTGAGTTAAGACTTATTGAGAAGTCGACCACGGTGGTCCATGTTGCGCAACAGGTGACTCCAGATTGATCAGCTTTTGGGATGGCAGTCAGTTTTAGGGTTTGCTATTGGAGAACACTCATCAGAGAGCGACAGGTTGAAGCCAAAGTGAACTCCGAACTCAGAGCCAAGAGAAAGACACCGCAACATGAAAGGTGAAGCCTTTTGGAAACGGCCGTGTTAAAATGAAAGAGTGGAGGCCTTTTTAAATCAGTCCTCTGCCTTCTCATTCCTACAGTGATGTATGGCTTGAGTTCAGAAATGAGGTGCTCTGTGCAACAGCTTCCTGGCAATTACAGGGCTCTCACTTCCAAACCAGCACGCTGAGGAGCTCAGAGCAGATGCTGCTGTCCTTACATACTATTCCCACTGCTGGAGTTAGCATGCTGCTGACTTCTCCCTGTTGATGTATGGATGAGTCAGTTAAACTTTACTTAGTTAGTGTGTGTGTGTGATGTGAAGGAGACAAAGGTGTTGTGTTTGTTTCCCTGTTTGCATTCTATGTGTATCTATATACAGTATGTGCATGTAAGCACATATGCACATGTCCTGGTTGGAGTTGGGTGAGTCAGCGTGTGTCTCTGTGAAATTCCTAATTTGAAACACATGCTAGTCACAGCTGGACAGGTTTGTCTCAAGACCTTCAAATGTCTCACCACATTCCCAATTGAGTGCACATTTTGACAATCTTTCTCGCAGAGGTTGCCCCGGTGTCTTTAATGCTTGTTTGAGCTTTGCCTTTCACCTCAGCGTTTTTTCAAGGGTGTGCACTTTGGAAAGAGAGGCTAATTGGAATTGAGCGTGGCCCCCAGATGCCTCCAGACTCTGAGCAATCACTCTCACACTTAACACACATTCACACACCTACCCAAACACACACACACACACACACACACACACACACACACACACACACACACACACATACATCATCTCACACAGATGTTTCCTCCTTCCACTCCCCCCCCCTTT
>NW_011350103.1:73388-98968 GCF_000735185.1 Notothenia coriiceps
CCTTTACCCAAAGCGACTTGCACTGTGGACAATCCCCACAGAGCAATTTGGGGTGAAGTGTCTCAGGGACACAACGACATGCTGACTGCAGTGGGGTTTGAACCTGTGCTCCCCTGACCCGAACACCAACGCACTAGTCCACTGCGCCACATGACTCAATTTAGTCCATGACAAGTAGGGCTGGGTAATTTTTGCCTCAACTTATACTTATAACTTAGAATATCCAATGATGGAACTACTGTACAGATTGATTTATGTTATTTAGTAATACAACATTTATTTTCTAGCTGTTTTTGTTTAGATTAAAATCATTATTTATTGTAATTATTTATTTAAGTCATTCTTTATGCTTCTATTTTGAAGGCGGTTTTGGGCCCCTGGTGATTATGTGTTTATTGGAGGTAGGTGGTGGTGGTGGGATTGGCCCACCAGAGAGGGCACATGTTCTGTAAGTATAGGAGCTTAGGTAAAACAATTGTTCTTTATGAAATTGGAATAATGGACTACAACAAAATAAATGCACAAAAATATATTCTTGCCGGGATATTGAATATTTTACAACAATAAGATTTGCTTAATTTTGAGTTGTACTTCTTTATGTTTTTGCCACTTGATCCACAAAACTGATGATTATTTAGCAAAATTCTTATTGTGCAAATATTTTGTGAAGGCATCAAAAGTCAACCCTACAATGTTGTGATATCTGATTTTCTTCCTATTGCCCAACCCTAATAAGAAGAACCAATAATCATTCAAATGTTTAATAATCACTTTCAAACTGAGGAGAGTTGGTACCTACTCTAGAAACTCTGTGATGTACTTGCGGCTGCACTTGGACCACGACCAGGGATTGGTGTCATAGTTAAGCGTGGGAGCCATTACATGATACTGGTGCTTCATGCCCGCCTCCCGACACTTTGGGTTGTCATCGTGAGGCATGTTGAACCTGGTGCAGAGAGGAAGAAGAAAAGGGGGGTTAGAGATGGAGAAAGGGATATACGGAACACACACAAAGTAATTATTATCTGCTTAATGGCTTAGTCGTTGCAAGGAGGATAAATGTCACAGGATTTACGTTTAGCAATTTATAACAGGGGATCACCCAACACCATCCCTGTGGGCCGCCACACACAGATGCAGCCGCAGACACATCTATAGGTAACACCCCACAGTCTGCTGCTCACTCTACATTCATCTGTTTCTTGTATGTTTTTTCATGGACCTCCTTCTTTGCACCTCCCAAATGTTTATGCTCAAAAAATCCCAAAAGGTTTCAATTAAACTCCAACTAGGTGGTACAACTTTTCGTGCAACACGTAATTCTTTCCTTATCGGCATCCTTCCTCTCCACCATCATGGCCAACATGCTAGTGGGAACCACCTCCAGTTCACCTCTGAGAGGTCAAAGGTCACCAAATCCCATTCTCAAAGGACTTTAAGAAGAGGGAAAGGTAGTGGCACTAACACCATGAGCATTATCACACATGTCTATGTTGATCAAGTGTCAACATGTAAGCATTTAAATGTGTTTCAACTACAGTGATGATTATGGCTGCAACTTGTAAATATGTTCACTATCTATTCAATAACCCAATATTTGTGCGATGTCTTATGTGTCAGAAAACTGTAATTATTTAGATTAAATTCTTGAAATTGCATTATTTGACTAAAGTAGAACTAATATTCAATTTGCACAAATCCTTACATTTGAGAAGCTGGAATCAGCAAATTATTGGTATTTTTACTAAATTACAGCTTAAACGATTATCAAGGCGGTTGGCAAATCATTTTGATGTTGATCCACTGATCAGTTAATCAGCTCATTGTTTGAGCATCACTCATGATACTGTAAACAATAAAAGAAGAGACTTCACAGAACAACAGCTGAATCAAGTCAAGTACACAGCATGGCATCTGCACTGTAATGAATTCATTCAGGCTGTCTGCAGTTGGCAGTCTCATAAAGCAAGTTTTTGATCATGTCCAGAATAGAATAGTCCAATACGGATGTGCCTGTTCTGTGCTGCGGTTTGGCCTATACCCATAAAGACATGTAGTGCATGTAGACGCGCGTGCACGTGTTTATATACACACAGGAAAACATGCAGCTGTATGATGTCGGGGATGTTTACAACAGTATGTGGGCGCGGGGCTGTGACTGTGGGTCGACTCATACCCCCACACAAACAAGACCTTAGCATGGCTGGCATGAGGCCCACCCTACAGGGGCCGAGGGCCTGAAGGCAAACACCCAGGGAATAATTAATCCTCTGGCACGGTAATGAGCTCTGTCCGCACAAACAAACCAAGCTCAAATTGTACTGGCAGTATTTACTACTCAGTATTATTTGTATCTTCTAAAGGTGTACAGGTGTATGAGAGTGTTGCAGACAGTGACAGGCAAGTTTAAAATGAAAATAAACATCTTAATACATTGCAATGTAGAACATGTTGTTATTGGGAAAAGGATTTGTGGAAAAATCTGAACGATTTGTACTCTGAACACATAATGATGATTGAGTTGAACCAGGACACTGGCTTGAAATTAGACGAGAACCTTTTAGTGTGATTAGGTCATAAATCCGAAAGTTTAGTGGCTTTTTGTTTTGCAACCACAAGGGATCAATCAATAGAGGAGTCAATTCCAGTGGGCGGATAGCAACCCCAGCACTTCATTATAAGCATCCAGGCTTACATTTAATAAGTTAGAGTCCACTTACTTTTAGTGAGAGCTCTCAAAAAAAACAAATAGCTTTGTTCGCTGCAAAACGCATCGTTCAGAAAATGCTGTCATCTAAAAAGATTTTCAGCAAGACCGAAAACATATTTATATGCTGAAAAGCCCGTTAATAATTGTAAGAGTAAGACATACTACTGGAGCGATGAAGACCTTAATTCCTGCAGGAGTGAAGTCTGCAGCGCCATCATTCATTTATCACCACTTTAACAGAGGCAGAGCTCAGGGACCACAACAGAGAGACAATTGAGTTGCTACATTTGAGCACTCAGTAATCGTGTTTACTGGGTTACAACAATGTCAGTAGACGTTCATATTTCTTAAGATGTTTGAGATAAATGCCAGTTTCCAGCTTAGAAATCTAAATTGATATCAAAACATCAGGAAGTGCTGATCCAAGACATTTAGAGCCTTAGCATCGTCTGATGACAAACTTGATTATATGTGTCACCTTTGAACGGCTATCAAATGACACCGCCTCGCCTGGTAATCCCCATGATGGCTATTAGTAATCACACGTCCATTGCAGTCATCTGAGAAAGGCCTCCTATCCATTAGGCTAAATCTTTCTTTAATCTGCCATGCTCTTGAGTGGCTCCCACTACCTGACACTGGCTTTCCCAGAGCGCTAAACACTCCGAGAGCTCACGCCTGTGAACGCAGCGATTAACCACGCCAAGAGGCAGAGCCAACTAGGCCTCCAGCTGCTTGAACTTTAGCATAAACAGATTCACACAAGATGCAAGGGGAAGAAGTGGGGGCCCGTACACTCATCCATCTGGCTGGTTCGGTCCCATTTCTCCACTGGAAGAATGTGTGAGCGGGACAGAGGAGGTAGAAGAATATCTTTCATTCTTCACCAATAGCTCACACGACACTGGTCCTCTTTATCTAGCCTACACAAACCGAAAAGCAGACCGGAAAGAAAACCTCTCACTCATTTTCCCTTGTTTGCTACATCAGGAAGTTAGGTAGGAAGAAAGAATAGGGTATACATAAAAGGGCAGATGTTTGAATTTCCCCAAAAATACCACCGTGAAATGAGTTGGGTTAGAACGAGAAGACAATGGTTGTGTGAGGGAAAACCAGTGTGATAAACTTAAATCAAACTTCAAATCACACCACATTTTAATTAACTTAATGAGTGATTTCCTGTCATTTTGCCTGATGGATGATGTACTAAACATCTCCCATATCAGAGATAAAGTGATGTGTTTTTACTTGTATAGATAGTATCTATCTAAGTCTTTTTTTTCCCTCTTCTTACAAGTTGCAATATTTGCTTGTTGCGGAAACAGCCTCTGGCCGACAAGCGTGTTGTGATAACACTACTGATACTCACAAGTTGCATATGACGGCACTGTGATATCTTCAGGGTGTTTGATCAGTCTTTTGGAGCTGATAGGTGGACAAAGGGACTGAGAACATTTAGTCTTGCACTGTCTGATAAAGGTTGTGCCACTTTCGAGAAATCTTTGAAAATCTATATTTCTTTGTTTTATATTTAACAACATATCCTTTTAAGACAAAGCTCTGCCTCTGACACACACAGGGTTAATTCCCTGAGCTGTACAGTGTGGTATTGTGGGCTGGCATGTTATTAAAAGTCAAGTTTTCACTTTATTATGTTTTGCACCTGTGTCTGCTGCACCCTACATCTCTTAATAAGAGGGCTTTTGTTGGTCAAAGCTGGCTGTGAGGGGTGAGACAGTGTGTGTGTGTGTGTGTGTGTGTGTGTGTGTGTGTGTGTGTGTGTGTGTGTGTGTGTGTGTGTGTGTGTGTGTGTGTGTGTGTGTGTGTGTGTGTGCGTTGTGTGTGTGTGCGTGTGTGTGTGTGTGTGTGTGTGTGTGCGTGCGTGTGTGTGTGTGTGTGTGTTTGTGTGTGTGTGTGCTTCAAGTTCTCTGCTGCAACTTACACATGGCCCAGCTCATGAGCGATGGTGAAGGAGGCACTAATTCCATTTTCCTCACTGATGGAGCAGCTCCGGTATTGGTCGCACATGGTCCCCAGCTCTGCAAGCCCTACAGGGTCACGTACACACACAGATACACATGAACACTTACAGACACACAGCTATTTAAAAAAAGAAAAAAAAGCCTGCTGCTTGGGTGTTAAAGGCGATTAAACCATCAAAACTTCTGTTCCATAAGAGAGATTAGCACCGCCACCGACTCCCTCCATGCTCCCTCCCTCCTCCCATTTCTACCACTCTGTTCTGTCACTATAATATTATTAGCTGACAGCTTGCCATAAACTCATTACTGCACAGTTTATGAGCTGTGGTTACTAGAGTGGAAAGGTAATTGAGAAAGACTGGGATATATTTTTGCAAAGAGAAGGGCAAAAGTTTACCTAATGTGTCACATTTATCTTTCGCACGGCAGATGTCTTCCCTGAAACAAAGAAAACATACAATGCAGTTAGCACTCTTTCAAGGTTTCCTGAGCATAACAGCTTTTGATTTTAAAGTGAGGATGTAGATGAAGGTGTACCTGGTGATGAGGAGTGCTGTGTCATGGTGAGAGGGATGGCTGTCATCCTGGATGTTTTGGGTCTGCTGCCAGACGCAGAAGTTGTGGAGAGTGGTGGCAGCATTAAAGCTAACTGTAGGCCCTTCCTGTTTGGGATGAAACATCATTGCAGTTATCAAGAAACCAAGTATACAGCTTCTAATTGTATCTAAAAAATTCCATATAACACGGATATCCCGCCCTTTTCAACATGTCTTATTCTCTCATTTTTTGTCGTATTGTGACTACTGATAGTGATTTGTTTTTTAATTACTTTGTTGTGTAATATTCCCTTTGGCAAATATAAGGTCAAAGATCAGGAACATCCACAGATTTTCAAACAACTTCAGTTCCCTATATTTTAACTATTTCAATGGCACTTACAGTGACCCAACAAGTCAGCCTCTCATATGCAGGTGGCTAGCTGCCTCACTATACAAACGTTTGTTTTCCAAGGAGTCCTCTCTCGAGACTTGAAACTGACAAGGCAGGCAGTGTCCTTTCAAACAGGCCCCCCGGAGAAAGGGCCAGGCCAGGGACACCTGCACTGACGTCAGCCGCATTGGAGATCTGGATACAGGTAGCATTCAAGGCCCCGCACTCACCTGTTCATTGTGGACGACGACTAGCTTGACAATCATGATGTTGATGAGGTTTCCTACGCTGGGGTCCCGGTACACTGCTGCTACCTGTAATAAGACAAAACACACAGACAAAAAATGCAAACCTCCACAAATCTGAACCAGTGCACAGACAGGGACTGACGGAAATCTAGTTTACTTCTCCTAATTCAATACTTGGATTAAAACAACCCAGCTATTACTTTTTTTAGTTAAACTCCATCTGGTTTAATAAAATAGCAACAGTTCATTCAAGTCAAAAGACCAATCATTCCTCTTTCAGTTTAATCAACAGGGTATTCAAACCAATTACAACTCCAGCAGAGACAATGGCAAATAAAAAATGAACTACGAGTGGACTCGGCAACAAATGTGAAACTTCAGCAAAGCCCCTCTATGAGGACAGCAAAACATTCCCTCTGTAGTTGTTCCCCTTCGCTTCTCTTGCTTTTCTCGTGCCTGCCTGTCACGGTCGACCAGCAGTCTGCTGAAGCCGTGTGCGTCCTCCTGACAGGAACTCATTAGTCCACTATAAACATTTAGCTTGTCTTAGCCTAGGGGGAGGCAAACGTGGCCCAGGCCTGTCCAGAATGACCAAAGGGAGCCTGTCTTGTCATGCTCCAAGTCTATCTGTGACGCAGGAAGTTGTTCTGTATGGTCTCACCCTAATGTATGTTATTGTATGATCTGTGCAATACCCGGAGTGAGGGGGACTGCAGCCAAAACTAGACCATCAACACTAGAGTATGTCACACAGACAGTTAGCATGAAATGTGAGCTACCATCATGGAAACTAGTGTTGTATCTTTGGGGATTTATTACATAAAGAACAGTTGGAATTGATCGATTACACACATGTTTACATGGGGATTTTTTAAAGAATGATTCTAATATTTTCTCCACAAAATGGACTGATTGGAGGTTTTCAATCTGCCGTCCCTAGGGCGCTAAACACAACCTTTTGAAACAAGTATTCCTTAATCCCAGCTAAATCTCTGAATATCTGAAAGAGCCACAATAACTTGTGTTCAGGCATTCAATCTGCGTGGCCAAAACCTAAAAACCTCACCCAGAGAGAACCTTAAGGGTTCCGACACGGTAGGTTTCTCTAATATTTTGGCTGGGTTGGTTCAACTGTGGCTAAAGTAAAGTGGTGAAGAGACTGTTATAGAGGGAAGAAAATGTGTGTTTGTGTGTGTTTCTGCCCCACTGGTCTGCAGGCAGAACCATGGCAGAACTAATGTTTTGCTTTCAGAGCTGGCAATAAAAACCAGTCTGGCAAATTTAACACTGAGTGTACCCTCACAGTCTTACTTAAGGATAACACTCCACTGACAATCATTACACCGTGTTAATCTGTCCGTCAAACTGGTGAGAGACAGACAGCAGCAGTTTACACAGGGCAGTACAAATCGATAACCTATCCTGCTTTGACACCAACACTTTTAACACATATGTTACACTCTCTTATAGGTACAAAGTCAGTCAATCACATTGAAACAGGCTTGATTACCAGCCAGCTTAAGGATTCGGAAGTGCTGAGTCAGGATTTTACCAATTAACTCGGCAACTTTCGTTCAAGCAGCAGCAGGCTAGGGTCACGTCCGGGTTTACAACCAAAATGTCAAACAGTAACATCTGAGGCCAAAAAAACACAAACTCAACTAGAGGAGGGCTTTGTTCAAGTACAAAAGAAAACATGTCTTAAATTACGATCATGCATAGGAGATAGTTTGTGCATCATTTGTCTCAAGTTTTCAGGTGTCAGTTTATTTGATTTTGCTCATCTCCCCAATACTATAAAGTTTACGATGATGGGCTCATAGCATTGAGAACAACTCTTAATAGAAAAGACCCAGTTACTCTTGAAACTATTCAGTCTTTTTTCATATGAATAAATCTTCAACATTCAGACAAAATAATAATTTTTAGAAACATTGTTTTACTTACTACTGACATGATTGTTAGGATGTAGTGCTCGAGGTTGCGTCCATGATGGCGCACCATTTTGGCATCAGCTGTCACCATCAACTCAACGTAGCGAGGGTAAGAGAGGAAGCGCTTGCGTCTGCGATGGGAATCGGGGTGTGTGTTGGTGGAGTTGCTGTCATAAATGTGTTGATCAGCTATGGTGGCTTTGAGAGAATCCAGCTCCTCTCCCATAATCCCATTGCTCTCAAAAGCAACCGGCGTCTTGGATTTCTCTGGGAAAAAAAACAAAAAAATAATGAAGAGTAATGATGTGGAGAGGAAAAGATGTTAGGAACGTATTTATTGGATTTAAAATCATTCTCACATGGGAGAAAATAACTACCTTATACTCAAATTCCCTCACGCTGGACACCTACTGTTCAATGTTATAAAGGCATTTCATGAGAGAGCATGGTACATATACAGTTAAGAGCCAAGGGTTTTAGCTTAGCTGAATTACAGGGACATAACACAAGCATGCTGGACTCCTATGGCAAAAAAAACGCCATAAATGATTGTGTCATTCCGGGGCTCAGGAAAAGTTGTACCAAGAGACGCGGGGTCAGTCGTGAGCTTTAAGAATATTCAGGTCAGGCAATGTGCACCCCCTCTGGCTGAGTGTAAGCCACACAAACAAAGAAATCCCATGACGACATTTTACAGACTCACACAGACTCACACATTATCTGAACATTAAGTGATGTAAACATCAAATACATATGATGCCAGATTGGAACAATTGATTGTGAATAGCACTTTCAAAACCAGCCATATATTATGAGGAAAAAAATACCAGGTTGTCAGCCGTACACTGTGTATACTCAACTGGCATTCCCTCAGCTGAACTGCACGTGTTGAGCTGGCCGTGAGCGATGGATTCCTTCACCATGACAGAGTGAAGTTAAAAGGGGGGGACAGAGACAGAGAAACAGACTAGGGAAACGTCAAGAGCTTGTTTGATTGGAGAAAGGAAAAAGGCAAATCTGCAAAGGTTAAGGTCGAAGGGGATTTAATTAAACATGCACGTATGACTGTCCATGTCCACAGGCGGACTGCAGCCTTTTGAAATAGTTTGGAAGAGCAACAGGGAAAGAAGACGGGGAAGAGGCAGGCTCCAAATAGCTAATAAAAAGGCAAATGTTGTTTTGGACACAAAGCTGCTGCAGCTTATTCCTGTTACTGACCAGCACATCAGCCCATACTGAAAACTAAGTGATATTTCTAGAAAAAATCTATTGAACCACATCAATGAAGTTAACGATTAACACACTTTAAATCATCATCATGAACACTTCTGAATCGTCTGAAGAAAATGTTTCAACCACAATGAATAATTTATTAGAATTGGATGGATTTCAGTAGACAGTCTATGGTATAACAGGCCATAAGAGGACACACAGATTGGTGCTGTTCAGATTAGCGGTGATGCATTGCCACATGTGATATGGTGGAAGAAAGATTGCTTGCAGAAGTTTCTGCCATCTCTCAGAAAGAGAAAGATGGATTTAGGGAGCTACCTGAAAAAGTGAGGGATAAATGTATGACGGGTAAATAGTATATCATGCAAACTCACTGACACTACAGATTTAAATCTACCTTAGATATTCTATCACAACTCAAATTAATTTTTCAATCTTTCGTAAGTATAGAGGCCCATTTTGTCTGAATGCACTCATTACTTTTATGTCAGCAATCATAGCCCCCTGCAGTGTGTAGTGTTGCCTTTAATAACCAGTTATGCTTATGGAAGTTATGGCAATGAACATTTTGAGAAATTAATTAAACATAAAATGACATTCAGTCAACAAATGCTATTCAGTCTTTTTATCACTGTCAGTGTTTACGAGCCAAGCATAGTTTGGAGTCCTCAACTTTAGATAACCCGATTATTGTGAAGACTTCCATTGTCTTTGAAAAACTCAATCTTTCCAGAGAGTCACACAGAGAGAGATTGTGTGCAACTGTTAGGTCAGAAAAAAAAGAAAACTTGCTCCGAGATTATTCAAGTGATGCCCCCAGCGGGCACGCGAGGCGGAGCGTGACTCCCTGGCACAAAGGCACACAGCTTTTGCTGCCGTGAGGCCCAGCCCCACGCTAGTGCCAGCATCAGAGTCAGCGCCAAGCCTGTCTGTGCACACAGCCCGGGCAGCTGGGCCAGAACACAGCTTTGTATTTTCCAAGAAAAAACTCACCAAGGCCAAACCCACTACACTAAACCCCTTAAACAGACTCATCACTGCAGACAGTCCGACATCAAAGGGATTATCAAAGCTAAGAAGAGTATTTACATCTACAGAAGTTGGTGTTAAGTCTCAGCGCAAGCGAGTGTGATATGAAAAAGGAGAAGAAGAAGAAGAAGAAGAGGATGAGGAGAAAATATGGTCCTTGTTATAATAGCCTTTGAATCATTGCAGATTAGCCACACACAACCTTTCCCAAATCGCCTTAGATACAAATCCGCCTCTCACTAGGTAGTGAGCTGCTACTTACACCATGAGAAGACAGGGGTGACTGCCCTGACCCGCCGGGCGTACAGAGACATGACTACTACCCCCAAAGCGCCAGGCCTCAAATCAGCATTACCTACCACAACTCTGTCTATTTGAATTGATTACTAAACAAATACAAAGTGAAACATTGTTTTTCTTTTTAAACAAGAAAAAATTAACGACGTGAGCCTATAAAACCCAGCTCCAGCAGTTCTTCATAACAGAGAATAATAAAAGGAGCCCTGCACGATGCGAGTGTGAGCACTTATAAATGTTGTAATTTGCTTGGCTCCAGTTTGCACATAGCTGAAATAGACCCACACCACAATCGCTTTTCTGCTCTAACGCCTACTTGACTTGTAAACTTGTAAAAATCTTTTCATCACTGTGCCAGAAACTAATCAGAAACAACAAATACAACACAGACAATGTTTATCTATTCACTCACTCAATAACATGTTTAATTGCACGCACAATACTGAACAGTTCCCTACATATTTTAAAATTCCTGTTGGGTTTGAATGTTTACACTGATTGACTTATTTACATTCATTCATAAACATGAAAGCATTGAAGCATTTTGATGATTGTATAACTTTCTCTTTGAGCCCATTCATGTACATCCAGGCTGTCCTGAAGGATCTCATTGAGATTTCAATCTACATCAAAGGCTTGCTCTTTGACTCTCCTTCAGCTCTCTGTCAAAAGTATCAATGCCAAGGGCCTAACAATGGGGAACACACATTTCATTGTTGAACTAATTAACATTCTTTTACAATGGCCCGCTGAGAGTTAAAGCGCCCTATTCCCCGGGTGCCAATTAAGTAGACAGTATACCTTACATTGAGTATAGGTACTGCCTTGGTTTCTATACAAGGTCAGACACTCTGGTTACTGACAGTACAACTCAAGAGGAAAATATGTTGAAACTCATGCAGACAATTAAGTGCAATTCTGTGGCTAGGCAGTAAGAAGCAAAGGCAGCTAATTGTTGCTGCTGAAAAAAGCTTTTAAAAGTGAGGTAGCATGGCTTATGACCTCATTGGCTTGGTACACTAACAGTTCTCTCAAGAGTTCAAATGTTATTTTTCTGTTCAGAGACATGCTAAAGACGGCATGGTGGTCAGCTGAAGAATGTGTTGAGACAAAACACTACTTGGATCTGGACTCCTAATGACGAGCAAGGTGCCTGGAGTCTCTCTTTTGTCAGACTCAAACAGATTTAAGATTATGTGAATGATGAATGACTGAGAGACCTCCACAACACAATTGTTTTCATTTGTTGTTAGGAAAAAGGAAATAGGAATTGCAACAACAAAAAAAGGGTTTGAAATGACACTTTCGAAAGAGCTTCATATTTTAGTCTTTTTCTATTGGAAAAAGGATTCAAGTTGATATATTAGTTATAAAGAATCTGTTTATTAAGAACTTCAAAAAGACACAGTCATAAAGAAAACTGTTTGTATAAAACATGAAAACAAGCTCAATACAATCGAGTGTTGAGGTTGAGAAGTTATAGGAGTAATGTTCCTCCAACAAAGATAGCATAGATGAAAACATCTCCAATTCTTTCAAACATCCCACTAACCAATTTTCGGACGCTGAAACATATATTTCTGCCGCAACATACAAAGCAAGCTGATAGATTTTCTGGCCTCTCAGATGGTAAACAGCTAGAGCTGCAGGCAATGACACTGATGTTTCACTGGCCAGCTCTCAGCATCACCTCTCCCCAGTCCACCTCGGTGGGAAACTGTCGCTCACCTGTCACCCCCTCTCACCTCTGACTGTTACCCATGACACCAGGCAGTAAGTCACTGTCACTCAAATTGCTTTAACCCTTCCAATCAGCCCCCATTTGCTAAGAATGCCCAGACAGTCGACAGTGGCAGAAAATAGCCCCAGCTGGAATCTGTCACGGGAACTCCCGAGACAAAACAACACATTGGGTTCAATAGGGCTGAGGCCTCAGGCAGACACATGGCAGCTATTAAAGTTATAGACTGTCTGTTGTTGCCCAGCCCTGTCCTACCCTGTCCAGAGAATCAGTTATCTGTTAATCAGATGCCAATGAGTGTAATGGGCCATGTTATTAGCTGCTTGCACTATCTTTGTTGAAGCTACAATTTAAGGCAATGATGTGACAAAGCATCATGCCTTAATCTGTTATTCCATTATGTTTATTTATTGTGTTCTTTTCTTTAGTCTTCTTATTAAGTGTTAATGATGACGTAAAGCACTTTGAAATGCCTGTGTCTGGAAATGTGCTATATAAATAAACGTACCTTACCTCACCTTACCCATTACACAAAAATCTACACACATATTTGCTCAAGACCCGTAGTTAATGAATAATAATAGGACTAACATTATCAGTGTTCCGAATTAACGCCATGTGGATTCTAAAGGACAAAATAAATTCTGATTAAGGTTCTAGGTAGGCAAACAGCAAAGCAGTGAGAAGCAGGTGTAGAAGAAAAAAGAAAGTGGGCAGTGCGAAACAGCTGGGGCCTCTGCTAAGATCTGAAGGGAAACCGACAGGCACATGCAGCGTAGGCCAGGGCTGCTCAAACACATGAAGAAAGAGTCTCCTTTCGCCATTGCTATGCACTGCTTTGCTCAACAATTCCCAATACTCAGCGGGATTCTTCGTCCACTGACAGGCCAGGGCGCTAAGATGCACTCTTGACACACGCACACATAAGAAACCACATCTATGCACACCCACAAAAGGCCAAAAACAAACAGTTTTTCCGAGCAACAATAGGTACTTCCTGGAACGGGGGGAGGTTCAGTCTGTCCAGGGGGCACGGGGGCATAGAGCAAGCCTAAGCCTTTTGGAGCAATCTGACATTCAGGGGCTCCACACCATCTAAAGCCAGACCCTAAAGGTGAGAGAGGGTGTCAGAGTGTTCAGCGCCCGTCCATCACACCCTGGCCTGCCACCTTTCCTGACCCCTGTCAAGAGCTAGAGTTAAAAGGAAAACAAAGAGCTTTATGCATATATAGTTCTAACTGAGGCTCAGCAAACAAGCCAGCAACGGCAGTAACCACGCACCTCTAGAAGGGGAAAGACTCAAGGTCACATCCAACCGTCCACTGAGTGACTCCAAACAAAGAGTGAAGTGAGGTCACAATCAACAAGTGCTCCCATTCACATACATGAAAGCGCAAAGGGAGAGCGGGCAGCGATTCAAGTCGGCTAGTTCAAACCCCAGGCGGGGGAGGGCATTTTTTCCATGTAAATGAACCCATTGACCGAAAACCTGATGCTAGCACTGAACTACCATGTATACACAGTGGGCACCAAGGGGGGAATCCTACACAATGATTGTGTTGAGGGTCAGGGGGCACAGATGACATGTGTGCCAAGTATTGCCGCATCAAAGCCAGTCACTTCACTGTCCCAGCTGCCCTCAGTTAGCCATCAAGAAATGGGGGGGAAGAGCCAAGAGCCGATGAAACGTTGGTGTTTGGGTTTACTGATGGTAATGTTTGCTGTCAAGCTGTCTGCATTCAATTGACTGTTTCTAATTCAGACAAACTATAACACCCCACAGCTTTAGACACACAGCCAACAAGTGTGAGAAAGAGATACTGTACAGCTTCCCTTCCCTCCGTCTCTTGCTTGTCTCCACATTTCGGAGAACAAGGGGGAGAGTTGGCGAGAGAAGAATCTGCCCCTATCTGCAGCCACCCTCATCTCTGTGGCTATCTCTGTTGAAGGACGACACAGGGATTCACATGCAAGCTCGGAGACAGATACCCCGTAGAATGTGTCATTAAAGGTCGGAGCTGTGTTGTGATTTTTAGCCCAGTAAGCTTCTTCCCTGGAGGCTTTTAAAACCAGAACAAGGCACAACAAGGCACTCTGTGACTTTCAAAGATTAATCACCCACTCAACAGCTATCTACACTAGAGGTATTCTAAACAGCAGAGAAGCCACCCAGGCTGGCTGACAAAGACAGACGACTGATGCAGTTCCTAGAAATGTCAGTCACTGAGACCACATTTCATGGTCATGTTGTTCAGGTTCTTTGATTTACTCTTACATTTCTGAACTGCAGTGTTATGGTTTCTAGTGCATTCACTAAATGTTATACTTTTGCATTTAAAATATATTTAAGCCTCTCATCCAATCAACAACACATAGAATGATCAAGCACGGTGGAAAGAAGCAGCTGAAGACAGATATATAGTCCAGTCATCACTGCTGTAGTAACACAACTTCATTTTCCATCAAGTTAACACTCAAAAGCTCTTATCATTACACTTCTAGTTCACAGGTTGTGATGGCACATGTACAAAAAAGTCAAGTATTTGTACATGTCACAGATGACAAGTGTTAAGTTAAAAACAAAAGTTCCTCTTTGTTTGTTTAATTCACGTGGAAACATAGCCTTCCGCTCCTTTCAACACGTTTTCGCAGGGTGTGCAGGGACTGTGCACACTCTGGAAACTCTTACTGTGTCAGAAACAGAAGTCAGTCTGTCGTGCTCTAAGGCAGAACTATGACATGCCAAAGCTTATCTCACCAGAGGTATCTGCTGATACACATTTTGTTTCCTGGCGTTCTGCTTGAGAAAACACAGCCCGTTTCATCTTTGTTGTGTTCAAAGAGATGGTTTCTTTTGCAAAGAGAAAGGCAGATAAGGAATAATAATCCCCATAGAGTAAGTCTTGCAAAACAACCTATTTTTCAAAAATTCTGGCAATTTTACATAAACATGTTTGGACCAACTGTGATAGTTGGCCTGTTCCAAAACCAAAGGCCAATAAAGCTTCAAACCCCTTGATAGTCAAAAACTAACCAAACTCTCAGCATTCAAACTCCAGCCTCCAATTTTGATTTAAGCCAAGCGTTCTTCTCACAGGAACATAAAGTGGAGGGAAACACGGAGAAAAGACAGAGGGTCATAAGATGACTGACCCTAACAAAGACTGCTTTTATAGCTCGTCAAAAAAGAAGAGATACTAGGAAAGGAATCTGCACCCCACCAACACCACAGGTTCTCCAGCCTATCATCTATGTGATTAGATAAATCAGAAACATTTGCTTCTGAACTTGATATATATCAGTTGCATTGGAGGGTTATACTGAAGACAGAAATGCAC
Organism: Notothenia coriiceps; assembly: GCF_000735185.1. Classification (NCBI taxonomy): domain Eukaryota; kingdom Metazoa; phylum Chordata; class Actinopteri; order Perciformes; family Nototheniidae; genus Notothenia; species Notothenia coriiceps. The sequence continues at coordinate 88,831 of NW_011350103.1, forward strand.
TAAACCTGTTGTAGACAAAAAGCACCCTCTCTGTTAACCCCTGAGCTACCAGTTCAATGCAGTCCAATACAACAGCCCCGCAATGAATCATACCTTTAGGAAGACTCAAATAATATTCTGTGTGTAACTTATAGGAGTTGTACCTAAGAAACACCTCAGTGTACATACATTGATGCTTGGCTATATTGTATTATTATATAAACAGAGCATTGGCTTTGTTGTACACTCCGTAATCTACTACCTACATCAGCTTTTAGTTTTTCGCTGCCATCCATTAATTACAAAAAATGACTTGTTGCTATAACATACAGAAAGGTACATTCAAAAAATGCGGCTGCTTAAGGATGTTTTCCCTTGCCGCTTCTGGTTTTCTAAACACTTTTTTCTCTATCAACAATTAGACTGTGGTTAGGCACCCAATACTTAGACACTGATTTAGTCTGATGAGGAACATAAGGCAAAGAAACACAGACAAAGTGTACAGACATGGTGTAGAGTGGAGGCAAGGGAAATGAAGAGCTTCAGAGAGACACATAGTACACAGAGCTTTATGTGTGATACATGGAGATTTTGTCACATTGTTATCCAAAGCCAAGAGGCAAATGTCCAAATCCAAAAACAGGAGCAGCCACTATGAGTGTTTTGCAAGCAGAAGAACACGTGCCAAGCCAGTGTTTATATCTAACCAGCTAGTAGCAGCTTGGGCTGCACTCCTTCCCATAAAAAGACAGGACAGGCCTGTTAGTCTTGGCTTGGTATGGCCTTCAAAGAGCACATTTATCACAGCATCTGGAGAGGGGCCTATCAGACAAAGCTGTGGAGCCGCTGCCTGGGACACCTCACAGTACTATCTCTGGCCCTCTGGTTCTTTTAATCCTGCTGTTTACCTGCAGCCCTTTGATGAAGACCTACAGGTGTCTCCTCCATTTACAGTAGGCACCTTTCTCTCTACTATTTCCTGCTGTTCACCGAATTATATTTGTTTTATAGGTTATTCTGTTAATAGTTGAGGTAATGCTTTAACAATTCAGGATTTTTCTAATTTGGGACTAAGTAGATATAAAATGAAATGAAGAATTCAACCAAAAGTCAGGTTCATTCACTGAGCCTCCACTCATAGTTCTTGAGGGAGAGTATGTTTAAAAGTGCCTCAGAGTGGGGGCTGAGAGACCCTCCAGATTTCTTAGTCTCTGTTTACCACACACAGACTGAGAGAGTGAAAGGGCAAAGCATATTAAGGAGGTATTGACCTGGCCCATCAGGTCAGTCCAAGTTCTTTAAAGCGCCGCCACACAAAGGCCACCACCAGGCGACAATAGCTGGGTTTAGACAACAAGCATATCAAGCGGTCTGCACATAAAAAGATTTATTGCATCTCACAACAAAGGCCGCCCACGGAGCTCCCTGCGAGAACGAATCTAAGGCCCTCCATCGTGGTAAACTCCACTCGGTCACCCCGCTTTCTCTCGAGGGCCTATCCACCACCCAAAGGCCTCTACCATAAAAATTCAAATGAAATTGGGAGAACTTTGAAGCAGCCTCCCATGCGGAAAACTTCTCCAGTTCTTTTCATCACCACTGCTAACCTGAAAAGTAATTATCCCTTCCCTCTGAGCTCTTGCCACAGAACTTGGATTGAATTCTCCTGCACAACATGAGTGAAAACACCAGGCAGTGTTAGGGCGGGTATTTGCTTAATTAAGTTGAGGAGCTTTCAGCAACACCTCCTTAATCATGGCTGAAATATTTTGGGTATCTTGCAAGCCAAAGATCGTGACTGCGTATAATTTCCTTTCTGGGATAGTGTTTATTGCTATGGTTTAAAAAGGTCATCAGAAGGTACGTGTTAGTGGGTTAAAGTCAGACAGACAGTGGTTACAGACAGTCTGTAGTCTATTACCTGAGGCGGCACAGGGCTCTGTGTTGTTGTGCGTATGCGAGATGTTCTTCCTCTCCTGTTGATAAACAAGATGAGGTTTGTTGTGCTCTTCGTCATATTCCTCCCCCTCAGCGTTTAAAAGAGGTTCCATGAAGTATTCACCATATTGTGTCGTAAATGTTCCAACCTAGAGCAGAAAAAATAGATGTTATTGATTTCTTTGGTATCAGAAATGAGCTGAATGTTTGCATACATATGTGGGAAGGATATACAGATTAAGGCAGAGTTGCATTCAAAGAGGCTGCGGTTTAATTGCAGTAATCCTGTTCTGCCCTTGGGCACCACTGTGCACATTATTTCCATGCTTTTGAGCAAGCTCAGTTTTTTTGACAGGTGCATATGGAAAGAACATGCTGACTCACAAAAGGTCAGGGATTATCTACAACATCTCGCTATGAGTCATTGTTGAAGTTGTAACCATGACAATAAAAAGCAATTGTAAGACATTTTAAGCCCCTTTATACATTAATAAAGTCATAAATCATCATGCAACAGTGAACCATTTAAAAAACAAAAATTGCAAAGGCTTTTAAGAGTGCTTGTTGTGACTATGAAAATGCATTTCCCTTCACAGCCTGACACTGGGACCAGTGACATCATCATACAGTACATGGACAGAGCTGCTGACAGAGGAATGCTAATATTGATTTGGCAGCTCAGTCCCTCACAAAGCTTCTTAGCTCACTCGACCATGAGGCACAATGGTGTTTGTATGGTAATTTCATGCGCACACTTAAACAGGATATTGGACACTGGAATGTTATCTTTATTGTTGTTTTTCCATAACCATCCCCACGCGTGATGGACGCTTCACAATGGAAAACATACAAATCGGATATGGAAACGAGTACAAACTGTATGTGTACTTTTCCTCTCCGTCTTTCAAGGAGTGACAGATTACTTGGCTTGCACATATGAGACATAGTTCCTCGAGAGTGCTATAGGTCTATAGTGCACATGTGTACAGTGCAGGGTAATGAACTTGTAGAAACAGGTCACAGGATATAAGCAACAGCAACACTGGAAGAAAGCCCTCAGAAACTCATTTTTCCCTCATTGTACTCCACCTTGAAGGCTTTGTGACAATATTAGCATTTCTTGACAAGCCAGTATAAGTGTATACAACTCAGGGAATTACTCAAAGTATTTTCACAATGAAGTTACACTTTTCAAATGTGAACTGTTGTACTGATTTACCTTTGCACAAAGTTTCTGGAATACTTCAATGTGAGAATGTTACAACCTTACTCCAACTCCCCAGTCATAATGATCTAAATATAATTAATGATTTATACAGTGTAACAACTGGTAGATGTTTACCTGTATCTTGTAAATCACTATCCACGGCGAGTTAACTTTAATTAGATGGTTACGGTTAAGCCTTTCTAAAGTTCTCATGTGGTGTTAACAGAAGGCTGAACAGACAAATGCTCTGTTTAGTCAATGAAGGGGGCAGAGTTTCAGGGTTTCCCAGCATTAGCTCAGCAGCAAATCTGGCAAAACTTTGGACAGACACAATGGTTGCTGTTCAGTAACGGGTGCTGAACTGGACCTTACAACTGAGGGACTCCTGTTTGAAGCGAGGTCACCATCATGACATGGATGGAATGACTGTTGGCACACATCTGTTTAAACAGACCCTACAAAGGCACTTAAAAATCTGTTGGTGCTGAGTCATCGCAAAGTGACGTACAGTTGCAGTCAATCTCTAACCTAAAACCGGACATAAAGGTGTCATGAGCCTGATCTTTACACAGAGGTGCAACGCTTGGTGCCCGATTGAAAATGAAGAGCCTCATTTCTCAGGACAGTCTGACTCAACACACACTTCTATTATGCGAGTGGACTGGGAGAGCGAGCTCCTTCAGGGAGATTTCCCACGGTGTGAGCAACCCTTAAGTTCCTTACAACCTTCATTGGCAGTTGTCTACTCTTCACAGCATTTCTCCGCTTTTCTGCCCGTCACAGCTCACTTTGAAAAGGCCAAAAAGCTCCTCAACCCCACCCCCTCGATTCCCCCCTGGGGATGGCTTTGAGCAACTCTGGACGAAAGGGGAACCTGCTTTTTCTAGAATGACCCCTTTGTTTTAGGGCTTAATTATTCCTTAATGACATCATCCCAACAAAATGTGCCTGGCCATTAAGCCCCAGTGATCAGATACGGACACATTTATGACCCAATAGCCTCTGGTGCTGTCTCCATTGTCCTGTCATTCTCAATGAGTGATGATGCGGATAAGCAACAAAGATTGCTTGAAAAAGGATGCAAACATGTTTGGATAAGCGAGTCATACATCAAAGTTGGGCAGAGGGGCAATTAAAGGCTTATTACCCTGATAATCCCAGCATACCTCATGTCTTAAATGGCTATACAAACTGAAAGAGTATGTATATGGTGGTATCTCTTCTCCAGAGTCACACTGAATAGGAAATACCCCCCCACTAAGACTTAATGCATGACATTTGTTTTATCATGCCAGGTTCCAACAATACAGTACAATTGCTGAATGCATTGTGAATGTACTAGATCAACATGCTATCCTGGTACTGTACAAAGTTAACCTATCTAAAATAAGGATTATGTCACTGATAGGGGGTGTGACGGGGAGGAAGACTCCAAGGTTATGTTCCTGCTGTCTGTGTTTCTGCGGCCAGCCAAACCCCCCCCACCTCGCAGAGTCCAAACCAGAATCCGGCTGGCCCGAATGAGGTCAACCCCCTGCCCCTGGACCAGTAACCTTATGTGAGCCATTAAGTCATCCACTTAACCACTTGTGCTCTCAAACAGGAGTCAGCAAACTAAATGACTTGGGTATCAGGATCCTCAAATGGGGCAGTAAACTCATTATTACCCAATAACTCTATTACAGCCCCGTAAGATCTAAAAGATGATAAAGGGCAATCCACAAGCAAACAGCTGTTTTAGACTGGAAGTGTGGTTTGGGGCTGTCACTGATTACTACTCTCATTAGCTCTGACTTGATGTTCTTTTAAAAAAAAACTATATGGAAAATAAAGAAAGAAACTGTGTAAAAACGTACAACTATTGAAAACACAAAAGGAAAAAAGTTGTCACATTTAAGAATTTAGAACGAAACCAATGTTTGGCATTTGAGATTGATACATTAGCAATAACATTTTTACTTGATCACCTGATCAATCAACTGATAATCGACTAATTGACCATTGGTTTGGCTATATATATATATATATATCTGCTGGTTTGCTATTATTTTTGTTAAAACTTCAAGCAGCTTCAAGCAGTTTGAAATAGAACCAAAACAGCTGCATGTTTGGTTCCATTTCATCCCTGTATAAAATCTACTGATACTTTTTTGATCTTTGTAAGGTGAAATTAACCTTTTTTACTCAAAGTAGGGTCAACCAAAGTGCAGCAATCTCAGCATGAGCTCATCAGGGATTCTTAGTGTGTTATGCTCAAGAGCACTTCAGCAGGGTGAAGTCTTGTTGTCACATCAACTTCATTCTCTAACCACAACACCACCCGGATGCCCAGCCTGCACTGTGAACTATGGGAGCATCTCCTCACAGGCACCGAGATGCAGATTGCTCTCCTCCTCCTCCTCCTCCTCCTCCTCAATGACATAAGTCCAGTAACACTTGCTCTTGTTACACTCCTACACACTTCACTTAACTGCGGGTTATGGGGGATATGCATGGGTGGAGGCCCTGTCAGCATCGCTTGATTAAAGCGTCTAATAAAAAGGTACTTTAAGGTGAACACTCACAAGGCCAGTGCACATGCTGAAGACTGCAGGGAACTCGCTCTTGGCGTTGACATGTCCGCGGAAAAAGCAGTGGCGCATATCGCTCGGGTCATTGAAGGGGATGTCCGTGCCGTTGCTCTGTTCCACTCCCAAGTGTGTCACTGTGTACGAGGGGGCAATGAAGCCGGAGTCGGCGGTCAGATTGAGATGAAAGCGTTCCCCAAATGCATCAATCCTGTAGTGAACCCGTAAACCCGACAGGTCATCATTTAAACTTCTCCGTCTCCTTCTGTAGTGCAATTTGTGGGGGAATGATTCTCCAAAGTCATTGACGCGGAGCGGGGTGATGATTTCATACGATGACAGCTGTTTGATGAAGCTTTCTGCAAAAAGTAAAGAGAGAAAGTAATGGAATTAACAGCAGTGTGTATCAGAATAAAACATGCAGCTGCAGCTTGACAACTGTAGATTTCACAAGACATCATTCCCACTGCTTTGAACACCTTTAACTTCACGGTACTCCTAAATCAAATCAAAACACTACCTTGTTTCGGGTGCAAGCGGTGTTGCAAAGTTTCTCGGACAAGCGCTGACAGATGACACATAAGTCCAACCAGCCAGATAGCAAACTGCATGATTTCCTCCGCGAAGAAACCCAGGCTGTCGTCTCCAAGGCAGTAACCTCTGTCTCTCCCGAGCGGCTCCCCCTCTCCCTCTCCTTTCCCCCGGCTTGTCAGCAACAGGTCGTGGGATCCGCGGAGGCTCTCTGCAGCGCAAGTCTTGCAAAGTGCACTGGCCTCATCGCATTGCTAAACATGCATCCACTACCCTCTATAAAAGCGAACTATTTATGACACGTTCATCCCCCTGATGAAAACAAAAATTGCTGCCTAATGTAAACTGCAGTCTTTACTGAAAGGAGGGATCAGTGCCAAGTACGCTTTCCCTTAGCCATCCCTAGAACACCCCGTGCACCCTAAGCACTCACCAGCAGCGAAACGACGCCCCCTTTGCTAAGCAGCCAATGGGGAGCGCGCCTCGGACACCACACATGGGGCAGGCTTCAGGGCTGCAGTGTTACAAAAAAAAAGTGTAAATAAAATATACCACGATGAAGAAAATAACTCACAACACAACCATCCCGAATTCTGGGTTTTTGGGTCTGTCCCATAGACTGGTCTGTCCGCAATATTTATTATTGCTGATATTAAATGTGAATGGCAGGAAACGATCCAAGACACTTGTAGATTTGCAATAACATATTTAATTTCAAAATCTCGTGTGATAATAATGAATAATATTTATAAGGCTTATGCTATGTGTCTGTTGGCAGCACATATTGAGCTCATATTTGTTATACATAATACATTTTATCACTCAACCAATGTGTTTGCCACTTATCAATATCAGTTTGGGCTGGAGTAGAAGTCGCACATTAATATAAAATATAATAATATAATTCACTTCTGATTTTATTATTTACTTCTTTTATGCATTTGCTTGGTGTTTAAAAACACATTTAAGAATTCCTTATTAGAAGTGTTTGTTTATGTAATTAATCCAAAGTGTAGGATTTAGGGGGATTTATAGGCTGAATTGAATTTTTTTCATTAGGGTATAAGTACCTGAAACTAAGAGAGCTCTTGTGTTTTGTTATCTTAGTATAAGCCCTTTATATCTACATACTGCCAGTGAAGTATTGATTCAAGGAGATGATCATTTTGCAGTACAAAAACATTAGAAACAAACTGTCAATCTATTGGTGGCAAATATACAGTATCAATACACAAAACACCTTATCAGTTGAGAGTATGGGTTGAGTCCCTGTGTTATTGTTGCTTACGTTTATATATGTAGTCAAATGAATTAAGAGTATCAACACTTAATGCCAATAAAGTTAATAAAGGAAGGATCTACTTGATGGTTAGTGTCTGCATGCGGCTACAAACAAACCCAATAAACTGGGAACTCAGTGTGTAGCAGCCTCTTACAACTTCATCTTCAGGGGTTACACCAATATTTATACGACAGGAGTAAATGTATCAATTTGGTATAGCAATATCAACAGTGCAAGTTTGAGATGGTGATAGTGTTTATAAAATGCACATTGGTCAGAGTCTATTTAACTCTACGAGTAAATCCATCCTAATCTTTAGGCCCATTTTGACTGTGTTGTACATTTAATATATTGTATGTCTAATGTGGATGTATCCACAATACTATGTTGTTAAAACTTGAGGGAAAATATTAGGAATCAAAGCACAAAATAATTAGCACAGAGGACATTATGAGCCATTCTTCACTGTCATCTATTGGAGGAAGTCGGGCTTCCTTGGCCATGATGTGGTCAGCTTCTCGTTAATCATTTAGGCACGTAAAGTCTAATACAAAGTTGATGGACGTGTGAAAGGATTCTTGTTTTTCATGTCCTTTGAAGACTGATGTCACAGCATTGTGAGTAATTAGACGCGGTGGTCTCACCGGAAACACTTTTGAATCCTGTAGGCTCTTTCTTTGACACAAAACATCTAGTCTCCAAGTCATGGCTATTACTTTTTAAAAGTCTCTCTATCTCTCCGTCTCAGCCTCTCTCCCTCTCCGTCTCTTTAAAATAACAGTGTGGTCAGTGATAGACCAAGCAGTGATTTGCCACAACCATTGTATTGCCTATTTGCTGAATATCAGCTATGGTCCTGGTATTATTGCAAATATGCTGCAGTTCACTAGTACCATATGAGACAAACACTAAAACTAATTTAAGTTTTGTTTGTTTGAATATGTTATGAATTTAATCACATGGGTTGATTATAATTAGAGATGGCAATACAGCTCGGCAGTTCCTTTTCACACAATCACCACTTCAGGTCAAATCACAATCCACCCATCTCTCTGTTTCTCACACAATGTGTAAACATTTCCTTTTATAAACCTGACCTTATTAAGTGCACTCACACTGAAAGACATCTGGAAACAACTTAAACTGGCTAATAAAACAACAAGATTTGCACATTCCATTTTCCTATAGCTCAGTTTTAAAGCTGCATCTCGATTTCAAAGCTTCTAAGATGAATTTTTTTTTTTTAAGCAAAATCTCTCCACTGTAACTCCTCTGATGCCTCCCTGATGTGTTATTCATTCAGTCTCGGAGCCTCCTGTGAGGCTTTTCATTTCGGAAAGCCATTGTCACTGTTTTTTCATCATCAAAAGCAAAGTGAGTGTGCAAAAGAAATGTTAACACACATACAGTCATAGGTTGTGACAAAATGTCATGCTTAGCTTATGGGAAACTAAGAAGTGATAACGTTGTGTAAAAAAGGAAAATACATATCCTAAACATCTTTCTAGTACAACAACAGTAATTATATATAAAATACACATAAATATAATGTCATTTTTGAGAAAAATGCTGTAAAGGCAAAAGGACTCTGAAAAGCTTAAAGTAAACTTTTTGGGTTATAAATAATGATGAGCCCCAGATGTGAAGCTTTCTCAGACTGTAAGAACCACTGCAGGAGGTCACCTATTGGATCCAGCACTGCATGGCATGGCATGGCACACAAGTGCGAAGGCCTCTAGCTATCACTTTAACTTAATTTCACTCAGCCATCCACTAACTAGGTTTAATCCCCTACGGCACATTATAAAGTTAGCCATATGACTGCGCTGAGCTTATTTAAGGTTACTGCAGCTACTCGCATACTCATTAATTCTCCACAGATGCCAAAGTTAATGGATGAAACATCCCCAATTTCTACCAGATGTACTCAGTCAGGTCTCCAGCATGAGTCTGTGTCTGCTCTGGGCTTTTATATATTGTGGAATCCTTAAATGTGAAGTGTGTCTAGTGGATTAATGGTAGTGAAGATCACTATTTATCAGTCACTTTAGGTCAGTGCCACTTCAATTGTTTTTGTTTCTAAAAAAATCCAGCAGGAGGTTATGCCCTCAGTAGCCCATAATTGTGCACATATTGAGGCTATTGCTTCACAGATCAAATTACAATGTCTTAATAACAAAGTGCTGATCAGAGCTGGTTGTTTTTTACACCTTCATGTTTCATTTAATCTAATCGTTTATTTGAACAGGGACATTACACATTAATGAACACTTAAGACAAATAATGCTTCAAGTGTAAATATGCCAATTTTTTTGTTTTGAGCTAATTTCCATCTGCAGTCCCTCACATACAACATATAAGAACATGACATTTATACAGATAGCAAAAATACATGATATGCAAAAAGGGCAAGAGCAGCACACACAAGTATTTATGACATGGCAGTACAATATAGCAGCAACGACATATAAAGTGCAAGAGAAGATAAAAGAGATACATAAAGTGCAAGAAGAGATAGCAAGGACATTTTGTCCAAAAGTGGTCCTTCTACGGTGGACTTCACAGTCTCCTCTGGTTTCTGTCCTAGTGCAGCGTCCAGTGTGTTTTTTGTGGATGAATTCCCCTAAGGGAGGG
>NW_011350103.1:98979-99532 GCF_000735185.1 Notothenia coriiceps
GGGGGGGGGGGGGGGGGGCAGTCCATGTAAACATTTATACAAAAAAGCACATACTTAAATACTTAAAATTGTCAAAACTCAAGAAATTGTGTTTTTCAGGGATGGTACAGCGGTGGTATGAATTTGGCTTTCTGTCAAACACCTGGATAGCTCTCTTGTACAGCTGTTCTATGGGTTTCAGGTTTGTGGCACAAGCAAACGACCAGTTTGTCAAACAGTATTCAATATGGGATATAATCATACAGTGGAGGTATGACTTTGCAGCATTGACAGTTAAGAAGGGTCTGATTTGTTTAACATTTTGCAAAGTTGAATTTAATAGTATTGGATACTTTCTTGATATGTTTCTTAAAAGTCAAGTTTGAGTCAAGCATGACTCCAAGATACTTGAACTGGGAGACTAGTTCTATTTCTGCACCGTTTAAAAATACTTTGGATCCTTCGATTTTGACTGGTCGTTTACTGAACATCATGCATACTGTTTTTTTTACGTTTAACTGTAAGCAAATGTTGTTCAGCCAGTGTTGAAACTTGTCCAACGCATTTGAGAGAC
>NW_011350103.1:99572-102279 GCF_000735185.1 Notothenia coriiceps
GTGTGCCTCAACCATTCTTTGAGTTGACCTTTAAAGCTATTGAGAGTGGGACAATCCCGTATCTCAGTTGGGAGGCTATTCCACAATGAGCTGCCTTTAATGGAGAGGACATTTTTTTCCAAAAGTGGTCCGTCTGCGGTGGACTTCACAGTCTCCTATGGTTGCTGACCTAGAGCAGCGTCCAGTGTGTTTTCTGTGCCAGTCCATGTAAACATTTATAAAAAAAACACATACTTTTAAAAAACTTTAAATTGTCAAAACTCAATAAATTGTGTTTTTCAAGGATGGTATGGTGGTATGAATTTGGCTTTCTGTCAAACACCTTGATAGCTCTCTTGTACAGCTGTTCTATGGGTTTCAGNTTGTCAAAACTCAAGAAATTGTGTTTTTCAAGGTATGGTGGTATGAATTTGGCTTTCTGTCAAACACCTTGATAGCTCTCTTGTACAGCTGTTCTATGGGTTTCAGTTTTGTGGCACAAGCAAACGACCAGTTTGTCAAACAGTATTCAATATGGGATAGAATCATGCAGTGGAGGTATGACTTTGCAGCATTGACAGTTAAGTCTGATTTGATTAAAATGTTGCAAGTTGAATTTAATAATATTGGATACTTTCTTAACATGTTTCTTAAAAGTCAAGTTCGAGTCCATTATGACTCCAAGATACTTGAAGTGGGGGATTAGTTATATTTCTGTTCCGTTTAAAAATACGTTGGATCCTTCGATTTTGACTGGTCGTTTACTGAGCATCATGCATAGTGTTTTTTTTTTTACATTTAACTGTAAGCAAATGTTGTTCAGCCAGTGTTGAACCTTGTCCAATGCATTTGAGAGACAAGATGAGATTATTTCAGTGTTTTTCCCGTGTATAAAGATGACCGCATCATCGGCATACATTTGCACATTCAACTCAGGACATACATTAGGCAAGTCATTAATGTACAGTGAAAAAAGTAACGGTCCAAGAATGGAACCTTGTGGAACCCCAACAGGGTTGACAAGGTAGGGCTATTCGGCACCGTTGACCAAAACACACTGTTTTCTGTTCGATAAGTAAGACTTGAGCCAATGTATTGAAACTGCAGAAAAATTGAAATACGTCAGCTTTGTACTTGGTGGTCAACGGTGTCACATTCCTATCCCATTGACTTAAATCTGCAATGATGTATTCTGGCTGGCCCTCATAATTGCATGGCCCCTGGCCACAGTTGACCCTGTGGGGTCAGGGAAAGGGGAGGAAGGGGTTTGGTGAAAAGGGCACTAATTATTGAGGACATGGCCCTTTCCCAGCATGAAACAGTATATCATCTGAGCAATTAACTTAAAAGGACAACACCATTTTAAAAGCTATCTTGGAATTGAGTATCATCCCTTATCCCTCGTATCTTAACTTTTTATTTTAAAGGTTGAATTAATAGTTTACCTCATTTCCAATTATTATAGATTTAAGTACAAGTACATTTAACACCTTGGTGTCCATTTTACCATTTTAGATCTGTTCAAGGGCTTTCCTCCTTATGGGAGTAATCAAATAGTGAACCACTACACATCAATATGAGACGTGTCAAGTGTAGGACATTTTATTCCATTGCTTTTAAGGGCTAATGATGCTGACCAGATAACATCGCATAAAATGTATATACTTTTCCTAACCAGTGCACTATGTAGCTCGCATTTGTTGTTGGATATTGTTGTACCTGTTCAGTCATACACCTTTAACTGATTTATGCTATAGTAGTGTATCTCCACATTTGATTATCTCACTTTGTCCTTTGGATTTAGGGAGGTACATTAAAACTTAACGTTACAAAGGTGGCTGACCCCTATGAATTAAGCTGAACTAAACACATAATCTCATTACAGTAACATAAATCATATAACATTAGATCAATACCAGATATTTCATGTTCGGAGCTTTCCAAGAGTCACTGTACAAAGCGCCGCTCAGTTAGTCCTACTGTACACTAACTAAAGGCAGCAGTGGAAGCTCTACTACTGACATATCAGGTGATTTACCATCTAGGGTTCGACTCCCACTTTTACCCCAAACTTGAGCATAGCGCAGGCCTGAGAGCTCAAACGGCTCCAAAGCCACTCTCTTTCTCATGGTTCAATGGGTTTCAACTCCCTAGTCGTAACTGCAATCTATAACTCCTGATACACACCAGGGCCTTCACTCTGCCGTGTTGCAACCTCGGCTTTCTTTGACACATTTCTGCATGTGTAAGTGGTCTCCTGTGCAAAGATTGTAACATGGCTACAGAGACAATTTATCACAGGAGGGTAACCGAAAGCTGCAATACATCGGCGCATATTGTTGTGGTTATGTAGTGTCAACAATTCCTTCAAGACAATCCACAGAGTTTAGGGAAATACTCAATCAAATGAAAGTGAAACACTAAGCAATCAGGTATTGTGTTGCAACAAACATAAACACATGTTGAAGTGTTCTTGTTGTAGACTAATCAGCACGCTGTGATGACTTTGAATCATGTGATAAATGGAAACGTCAGCGAGGTGTAGATAGCAGGTTACTGTGTCACTAAAGGAGTTACCAAAACATACTGGCCACACCTCTCCTCTCTATCTCTGCTCCCAGCCTCCCCCTCCTCTGACCGTTCAGGTGGTTCTCATGGTGCAGTGATCAAGGAGCTCGGCCACCTGAGACTTGTGTTGGCTTGCACTGCAGATTAAGCCCCCCCCCCC
>NW_011350103.1:102290-142108 GCF_000735185.1 Notothenia coriiceps
AAAAAAAAGAGGCTTCCGCCCCCCATTGCCGCAACGAAGCTTCATAAGCCGCTGAATTCCAAGTGCCCTTTAAACACAGTGGCCTGTCAACCTCTTTCCTGGTCCCATTGAGTGAGGCATTGTCTGCGTTAGCCCTGCAGACAGCTGTAAAACAATGTCGAAGCAGCACTCTCTCACCACCCTCCTGAGCACTGTCTCATTGATGAATCGTCATATTATGGCAAAATAACAAAACAAGTTGACTGAAAACAAAAAGATTCCTGTTTGCCAAAAGAAACATAAACAATGAGGCTTTTAATTTCACTCCGGGGGGAGTTGTGTAAATAAAAGATGAGGTTGTGGTGATGTCACAAGTACAGATCGTGTTTTTGACATCCTCTTTTCATGGCAGGGTCAGTGTTTGTTATCATGCTGCTGAGGTCATTACATCACAAGCAAAGCCTGCTGAGTGATGCAAGTAGGAAGGCTTGTACGAGGCAGTTATCAGTTACATTTGACAATATAGAACACAGCATTCTGAGCACTTACCAAGGAACAAGCAGGAGTAGACTGGGAACTAAATGATAATGAAAGCATCACTAAAGACTTAACAACTCTGAACTGAATGGCCGTTAAGTTACATGAGAACAGACTTTTAAATGCTGTGAATGAAACTGTAACATTTGATGAGATATCTACATTTGTGTTACTTTAACTTCTCATTCATTTCATGATTTTGATATTTATCTTTTTGTTTGGGTCTTTAGGGAAAAACTTCATAATCTGACCATCGCACGAAGGTTATCACACACGGCTTTGTTTAGGCTAAATGGACCGCAAATGGATCAATATTAGCATTTTGGGTGCTTTTTCTGGCAACCTAATCAACTTAATTCCAATATTTACCGAGCCTTGTCAGTCACCAACTTCTCTAAAATACACCTGGGTCTTTAGTTTGCCAGATGCTCTGCAATTTTTAAAAGCATGGCTATGTTATAATTAAGCAATAGCTCACGACAGGCCGCGGTATATGCTCATTATATCACAGCTAAGGGGCGTGGTTCGGCCCGACGCAGTTTGCTTTTCAGCCCAACGGTATACTGTTTTTCTCAGACGCGGAGGGATACTGACTTGTTGTGAATAGTAACTTACAATTCTACCCGTGGTATACGCTCAGTATATCACGGCTAAGAACCAATCAGATTGCTTGATTTGACTTGTCCGTTTTATAAAACACAACAATCTGTGTACTGAATGGTCAAATAGTGCTTAAAATGTAATGACAAATGTTTTTGGTTACTGGCTTCCTTATCTGACGCCCCTATTGGCATAACTTTGTCCCCAACAGAATTACCACAACCAGTAGCAGGCTTGGTTACTTGAATGTAATCACATGTTGTTTTGGTGCTTTTTATTAACCAACCCATGCTTTTATTTTTCTTGAGGACAGTTTTGTTGCTCCGCTTTAGTCTCCACCAACAGTTAGTGGACAGTTGATTCATCGCAGCTTATACACTAAAAACAGCTGTGTGCTTTAGTCAAAAACAACAGACAACATCAGTGAAAGTGAACCAAAACAGTTAGGTTTCCTGAAACCAAAATGGCTCAAAAGAGCTGATGTAAAGGTGTAGTAAGGTGATACATTCTTTTTTTAAATAATGTTAAGGCAAAACATTTTGTAATTGCACAATATGACTACATTGCATCACTTTACCAAACTTGCATCACTCAGCAGCTGATTCAGAGTTCATCAGGAATGACTTGTTTAAAAAGTGTTCAGCACAAATTCCGATATCTAACAAATGACACAGTGTTTAGTTTCTTAAATATGTTTGTTTGACACTCTACTGTATGTAATCGTCATCTACTGTGAAGTCCCAGATTAAGAAGAGACGCAGGAACTCTTTGCAAGTGATTCATTCTTTATTATCAGTGTGTTCCAGTTGATACTCAAAATGTTTTGCAACATGCTGAAACCTCACAATCACAGAGGTGTTAAATGATTGTCCTCTCGCTCATTGTTCTGTGTAAGCCCAGATTTTCACCATATGCGATCTCTATCCGTGAAGTTCAACCTTGAGAGCCTGATTCCAAATATGCCCCGTTTCTAACTCCCCCATCTGTACTTTGTGACTTCTCAGCTGACCCCCTCAAGGGCCAAACACTTACTCTGTTTTCCATACCAGGATTTGTATACATTTCGACAGCTAATAGGGACCTTAGGGATACAGAGCTGAGAGGGAGAGAGGGGCTTGCTTGCTTGGTGTGTGTGTGTGTGTGTGTGTGTGTGTGTGTGTGTGTGTGTGTGTGTGTGTGTGTGTGTGTGTGTGTGTGTGTGTGTGTGATAGCGATGTCATAAAGACCACATTTAATACATCACATGCTTGTATCATTTTCTCTAAAATAGGGAGACAGTAATACATTCAAGCGAAGTGAGATCATGCTGACCTCAGAAAGATCACAAGAATNNGGGGGTCATAAACTGAAATAAGATTTCAAGCCCATAAAGTGGGAGATGATCTAACAGAAGCTATTTGAGCGTTTCACGCCCGGGATGCACCCACCGTGACTCCACTCACAACACGGCGCCTGCAACACAAGGCACGTGACGGTCTGAGTGATTAGGTTTCACTGAGAAATGGATTCCCTTTCCACAGTTGTCTGCAGGTAATAGTGCACCCATCCACACGATAGAAATAGTGGGTGCTGATTTATTCTAAAATATTTCTCACCTTCCTCACCAGCAAGTGTTTGATTGATTTGTGAGCGTGTTTTTTCCCTTGAAATATGCCTTTGTCTTCTCCAGCAGGTGGATATGGGTAAAAAATAAATAAATAAGCATGGTTAACACAACAATTAATATTCATATTTATTAAAAGGTTCATATATGAATACATGATTGCCTGCAGATACAGTTTTTTGCAACATTTCCCATTTGACAGACCCTTATCTGCCACCTGCTAGGTTTCCATTCAGTAATCATACGCCAACTCACCAGGATTCATTATGTTTTCCTAAAAGTACCGGAAACAAAACGCTGACCATTTCACTTGCGGGGCTTTGCATTTTCTCGTGTAACATAGTAGACTAATCTGGTAGTGATAATTGGCAGAGGCCATGTCAGAGACAGCTGCCTAGTATTTTGGATATTAACAGCTGTGAACTTTAAGCAGGCAGTGACTCATGAGATTTGATGACAGTCCAGTAGGGGGTCCTTGGATCTGTCTGCAGGTTCACTTAAAGTAAAGTATACACATAACATCCTGGAGAAGAAGCCATGTAAGTAAGGTCATGGGTAAAGATGGCCCTGGTCTGACCCGAGGGGCTTGTGTTTGCTTTATAAATGTTATTACTGACCAGTGTTGGGCATTAACGTGTTACTTTTGTATTTCTACACATGTTCAATACTGTTATTGTGGGCATTGAGGATAGAGAGGGACATATTTGAAAGAGCTGTGTAACAAAGTCAACAAGATTAGTCATTTTAATGCTTATTTTTTTTGTAGTTCAGTGATAAGGAAAGACATTTAATAACTTCTGGAGTGATGTGAGGTGGTTAAAGGTGCACTGGGGTTCTGTTTAATAGCTACATGTAGGAATTAGTCTATTTTTAAAGTACACTCAGGTGATACTGTATGTCAAATTATACATCTATTATTTAATTTGAATATGTTTCAAAAGAGAGCTTATGAAGAAAGTGTTTAAACTCGGCAAAAAGAAAAAGTACATGTGCATTCTTTTCACACCAGCATGTCTGGTGGACACATCTTCCCATTTAGAGTATGTGTGAGAGCAAAGACAGCCTAAAGATGCAGCGTGTCCTGTGAATGACTACTTCCTAATAGCTCACTTTAAAAATAACTATCTGCACATTTAACTGCGCAGAGCTGCAATAGCTTTGGCTGTTTCAGAGTTTGTATAACTTGACTTCAGACTGTTGTCATCATCAGCTGCTTAAAAGAAAGGATCTTATTCATTTGAAGACAGCAGACCGACGGTGAGTTTAAATAATAGTGTGTTTATTAAGAAATTGCAAAGCTCCTGTGTAAAATAGAACATATTAAGTGGCATAATATAAAAGTGATTTATTATTAAATGTAATATTTGGCCTTAATCAATACTTCACCTGATCGTCTGTTTGCTTAAACGAGAGTGGAATTACTAACACCAGTGTGATTTTGGTGAGATTATGACCATTCTGGCCACAGTCACAGACAGGGTGCAAAATCTGGCAGCAATACGGAGCTCAGCCAGATTTAGAAAACCCCTTTTAATATTTCACCTGATGAGCCCAGAGTAAATGCTTTTGTTTGGAGGGAATAAGAAACACCAGTATGATTTTAGTGAGATAATGACCATCCTATTCCAAAGTTACACAGAGGGTGCCAGATCCAGCAGCCATAACACCAATCTGCCAGATTCTGCCCCCTGCCCTTTTATATATCATGAATCCAGAGTATAATGCGGTCCTGCCTGACTCATCATACTACTTCCCTGATGGCTCCCACAGGATTGTTGACATCCTCGTGGATTCATCTTCTTATTATAGACACATGCATTTCCAAACATTTGGTCTACCTATGCTGTAAATATATTATCTCTTCGATTTACACACGGCATCTATTGCACACCTGTCCGTCCTGGGAGAGGGATCCCTCCTCTGTTGCTCTCCCTGAGGTTTCTCCCATTTCCCCTTTAAACTGTGGGGGTTCTCCGTTTTCTCCTTGTACGATGTGAGGGTCTAAGGACAGAGGGTGTCGTATTGTCATACTGATATTCTGTACAAACTGTGAAGTCCACTGAGACAAATGTAACATTTGTGATATTGGGCTATATAAATAAACATTGATTGATTGATTGATTGATTGATTGATTGATTGATTGATTGATATAATGCTTTTGTTGCTTAAAGCAGAGGGGAATAGCTAAAACTATTTCGATTTTGGTGAGATGAAATAACTAACACCAGTGTGATTTTGGTGGGATTATGACCATCCTGGTCGGAAGTTACAAGGGGGATGCCAAATCCGGTAGCAATAACGCAGCTCTGACAGATTTAGAAGCACTTCTTTACTTTTTCACCTGATGGGCCAAGAGTAGATTGCTTTGATTAAACTAGAGAGGAATGACTAATACCAGTTTTAATTTATTCAGAATATGACCATGCTGGCCAAAGGCACACAGGGGGGTGGGGGGGCAAATCCGGCAGCAATAACACTACCGCTGCTAGATTTAGAAAGCCCCCTTTAATAAATAATACATTTGTTCCTCAGTTGCTGCAAAACTCAAGGATGGCTTTGATCGACTCAGTGATTCTCTGCCTTTTGTTTAAAGCCAGGAGCTGCCAGCTCCAGTGTGTCAAAGGTAAGAAGTATTGTATTTTTTTAATATTAAAAAAAAAGTACACCAGATATTGCATATAATGGCTAGTTAATTGTAGTAATTCAATCAAAGTTACCTCACACATTAAAGCAGAATATGGGAAATGCACTTACATCCCATACAAATGAACCTTTACCTTAACCCAAACACAGTTACAGTCCCATATAAAATGATTTGGTTCAAAAGAGATCCACAAAATAATGTGTCTACGATCCATGTTGACAATATAACATCTAAGACACAATTGATTTTAAAGGTAAATTACCTGCCACAGGGAGAACATAAGTTTGGCTGCAGACTGGAATGGGAAGTGCGTATAATTGTCCCTCAAAAGTTTGGATCTCAGTTTCTGGTGAGTTACACGGTACAAATGCAACATTTAAGGCATGGTTCAACACAGTGAGAATGCCTTAAAGGAATACATTAAATATGCAGTAACAGCGTCTTTATAACATGAAACTCCCCCTAATAATACACACATTTTAAGTGTCAGTTTGTTTATCAAACAAACAGGTTAAATGTGTACATGTGTAACTTTTAAGTAAGCAGTAGTAGTCAGGTGAGCCGTTTCCACGGCTTGATTCCTGCTCCGTTCTTGACAACATGTGATACTGATCTTTCATCTCATTCTCAGAATTTCACACCAATAAATGAACTTTTCTATGTATTTCTTTCACATATTGTCTCCAGTGATTGAAATGTTATGTTATGTTGTCTGTTTCCTTATATCTTGCTTGATATTTGTCCTTGTAGATGTTTCAAATGGAGCTGCTGTGATGCAAAATAAATCTCTTGCTGGACTTGATTAAGTATTATCAAATCGTATGTATTGTATAAACGCCCACTGCCAGCTGACTGACAACAAGCCTCATTAATAAGAAATCATTTCACAGGTAATAATGTTTATTGTAATGTGTACTGTTGTTTTTAGCATTAACCAACATACCACATGTTTGGACTACTATCTTGACGGAGGGACTATCTGGCTCACTGAAATGTAGAGCTGATGAATTGTGCACGAAAACGCCTAGTTTCCACTGGGAGCGGACAAAGGCTGTTGTACGGTCCATGCAACGCAATACTTTTTAAACTACCTTTGATGCTACAGACGTTTTACGTTTCAATTCTACAGCAGATGACCACAACACCAATGTCACATGTGTGGCAGATTATGGTAACAATTCTGTCAGGGCAACTGTGACATTGACAGTCAAATGTAAGTAGGCTGCAGCATTGATTTGACTAGACATCTATCTAACATGGTTCAATCCCACACTGACATAATCTTATGTTCATCTTTCTTTCGTTCAGTTCGTCCTCAAATCCTAAATAGTTCCCGGTGCATGGTTGAAGGAAAGCTTGTGGTGTGTGTGTGCATCAGTCGAGGGAATCCCCTACCACACATCAGGTGGCCTTTGGACTCTGTTAGGGACTCCTCAGTCACCACCACTAGCTCCACCCAGACAGTGAAGAGCACCATCACCATGCCTGCTGCTGACTTCCACCACATCAAATGCATCAGCAGGAATCAACTTGGCCAGGCTGTCATTTATATTCCATTTCAAAACAACACCGACTGTGAGTAGTCCCTCTATCCCCTAAATAAAATGTTTAAAAGACACCCATTATAGAATGGATTGTGGCATCTGATAGCATTACAATTTGCAACCATTATATCCCTGAAAGCTTGATTTTGTTTTAATGGCGTTCAAACTATAAGTTTCTTTAGATTCTTTGGATTTATGCCCAAAGTCTTATGCAGTCCTTCCCTGGAAAATCGTTGGTGGTATCTTTAAGTCTGAACTTGCTCCTCCTCCTAACCACCCTGATCATCTGCACTTACAAACGGTAAGAATATGAAATTACCATGAACAAGCAAACCAATTTAATACACTAAGCATAAAAAACATTAATTTAGTGAGTAAACAAAGATACATCAAATAAAGTTGTATATCAAAACAGTTCTCATGAAGTCAAATTATCATGTTTTTACATTCTTCTAAATTTGCAGGGGGAGGGAACCGTGTGAAGAAATGAACATTTATGTTAGCATGCTTCGAGCACATGTTGGCGTGTGCAAGAAGTGTTCTGGGGAGCAACAGCACATTCCCTGAAATCTCATTGGCATCTCCAGTACCTCCCCTCTTTTTTGAACACAGGAATGTAAGAATGCTTATGCCTGTACATTACGAACAGTCACCATGAAATCCTGTCTCTAAGGTGTACTTCAACTTTAAATCATTTCCTATGTTGTATTAAAAAAACACAATTCTAAGAAGTTAAAATAAGGTGTGAAACCATTTTTAAACGTGTGACATTGTGAGTCAATTCATCACTTCCTGTTAGATCACAAGGCAAAACCAGAGATGAGGACAACAAGTGTAAGAAATAGGTTCAACCAAAATAAAAATAAAAACATTGAGACAGTCGCTAAAGCCAAACACAAATCCTTTTTAACTGAATCAAGTGTTTATGTTGTTGTTAAGATTACATTGCAGCTAAAGTAGCTTTTGTTAACTCAAAACTACACAATGGATGAATGAAATACAAGGAGAAAAAAACCTCTCCAGTGACAAAAGCTGCATTAGAAATGGAAAAACGATATGATTATTTGAGGCTACCAGTTGTACATGGTGCAGGGCAGATCAGTTGTAGGCTTTAACAGTGTCAGTCTGTTTAAAGCAGGGCTCATCCCTTTAACACACCCACTGAGCTCACTGCCATTCTACGCTCTCACAAAAAGCTTTTCGCCTCATTTCATTCCCTTACAGCAGGATTAAGGACTCGTAGCACAAAGGTGTTGCACCCACACAGTCAATTTTCTTCTTAAAGATTTCCACAAAAACTGTTTTAGAATCAAATCCAGTGTCTCCAACTTGAAGCCTCAGAGCAATAGGTTGATTATAGGAAAAAGTGTTTTGCTTTCTTGCCAAGTTTAACATAACAGGATGGATGCCACTCTCATGTCCGCTTTATATGAAGCTCTGGCCAGCAGCCGAATATATTCTATTTCGCATAAAGACTGGAAACAGTGGGAAACAGGTAGCATGGTTCTGTAAAAGCTACCAAAATCTGCCTAAAAAAAGCATTTAAAAGCTCACAAATTAGCATCTGCATTGACCAATCCCAATACTAGACCAAATCTCTTCCCATTTAGAGTGTTTAGCCTTTAACAATCTCTTTCCTTTAGATAATCTACCATTCATTTATTTAAGAGCATCAACATTTCCCCACTTCCTCATTTTAGTTGTGTTGTAAGTATATTTAGTCCTTACAAAAGAAACACACATCAACACATCCGAAACCACACTGTGTTTAATCTCCGCTTGAGCTGACTCTGTCAAAGGAGGGTTTCAGTGTGTCAGGGTGTCCGCTGATGAAGACCTGCTTCTCCCAGAGTGAAAGATGGCAGCTCTCAGAGGGCCCAGGGAACTTTCAGCCACAGATACCCTGGCCTTAGAGATACTGGGACATCTAAAATTAGTGTTGTCAGAATGCTCTGCGATAAGGATGTTTAAGATTTCACACCGCACACTAGTTGTCACTTTGTACAAGTCATATTGTTGCTCTAAGTACAGTGGGTGTGTGTGAGTGAGAGGAAAATACAAAACAGTGACTAAAAAAAGAGAGCTGTATGTGTTGTTTTTTTACGAGCATGTAAAGGTTGAAGTGTCTGAATGAGCCTTGTGCTCTTTGGTTATTTTGAGACCATATGGTAGAGTATTCTTTCATTAACAGAAAACTTTACCTCCAACAAATAACTGCACAACATATAATAATAATAATAATAATAATAATAATAATGGATTACATTTTTTATTTAGAGCACTTTTACAGGTGCTCAAAGCGCTTTACAATTATTAATATTAGTGTGGACATTATCCACAGGAGCAAATGCGGTAGACTGTCTTGCCCAAGGACACAACGGCCTGACGCAGTGGCGGCCGAGGCGGGTTTCGAACAGGAACGCCCCTTGATCTGATGATCAACGCTCTAACCACTGCGCCAAAGCCGACCCAAATCATATCACACACAAACACATCAAAACCTGTTTTTGGAAAATGTGAATTATGATTATTTGTTGTGTTTATTTTAGGCTAGGTATTTCAAACAGTAAGTTGCATGATATGTCTGGCATACAAATGTGTACAATTTGCCAGTAGAGGGTACAACATACAGGATGTTATCTTAGCTTATAATATGCTGATTAGAACTTATATGTGCCTCCCCTTTCACAATAAAAACTGTTGCACAAAAGAGCAAACTAAATGGAATTCAGCAATCACTCATTTTACACTTGGGCAAAAAGCCCAAGTGTAAATAGTAAAATGAATGAATGAATGATATGACATGTCAAAACGCACTCAGTTTAAAAAAGGGCATATCCTTCAGGCTTATTTAACTATGTTTATATTATTTAATTCACTGTATGGTTAGAGAAAAGCCATTGTGTGTTGCAAGCAGAAAGTTAACAGCGGAAATGTCTTTGCTATATCACGATACAGATCGAGTGTTACAGAAATGGCTATAGTGTGATTAATTGATGGAACCGGTGCAAGATGTTGTTACACTACAAGACAACCTTCAGGGTTTTGCTTTGCCACAACCTAAGTCAATGGTTATCAGTTCTCAACAACCTTTGAATCAAACACTCTAGACTTGAGGTCTTTCCGGCTTTTTGTTTACTCTCTTCAACACCAAGACTACCTGCGGCCAACATGCAGGAACAACACCTGGCAATCGGCTGTCCATTTCAACTTTATCTTGAGTTACATGAAGACGACCAGTCTCTGTAGCTTATTTATTCATGTTATCTGCATGTGTGTGTGTTTGTTTTTCTGTGTATGTGCATGCAAGTGGGTGTGTGTACTGTCTCCGTGCAGTACAGATGTATGTGATTTATGTTTGTTGCAACAAAGTCAAATACGATGCCAGATTTCTGTTTGAGGCTACTATCTTTAAACAGTACAAAACTTCAAAGGAACCTGTATCAACAGATCTTATCTTGATTCAATATAACCACGTTGAAGACCTCAATTCTCTACGCATTCATTTGGAGTTACAGTATCAAGTAGTCCCGTGATTTGATTTGGCAAAAACCTAGCAGATATGAATATGAAACTTGTGCAAAAGAGAGTAGAAAGAGTTGTGCAAAAAATTAAAATGTTCTCCTTTCCAGATCACAAACTGTTAATCGATAACACGCACTGGGTTTTGAAAGTTTGAGAGCGTATACATTTTATGATGATAAATCCATCGCATTTGTAACAACTCCCAATAAGACATGCAGTTCAGCAGCAGAAATGAGCTATGACCTTCGGCAGGTTCACGGCTTTAGAGACTTAAAGGAAATGGTTGAGTACCTCCTTCCTCCCCACCACCTCTGGAACCAAACAAGAATAAAAACATGTTTCAAATCCAGAACTGTGTAAATTCTATGGCATAAGAGCATGAAGCGGTCGTGGGGAAGGAGGATAGTGTTTGGGGGATTAGCCAAAGTCCAGGTGGTCTTCATTTAGCCCCCATGAGGGTCTGTGAGCTGCTGTAACAGCTCAGCACGTGGTCATCACAGCTTCTTATCTCCCATCCATGCATCTCGGCTCTGTTTTTTATATTAATTTCAGCGGTATCCACCTGAGCGCTGCGGCTTTTTAAACTGCTGAACCGTTATCAAGCTTGACGGGGTCCATGATTGACCGCATGTCTCATCGTGACTCTGTTTTGCAGCTGTGGTATTAGATTATTACTATACATTTAGAATGGTTGAAAGCAAAGCAGAAATGGAGGCACATATAGTACAGTTACTTGGCGTGCAAACCGACTTGCTTGTATCTTTTGTTAGAGGTCGACAGGTGTTCTGAATCAAACAAGAAAATGAAAAAGGACGACAAGAAATAAAAGTCAAGGGAGGAAAAGATGAACATGGCAACAATCATGATGACAGCGATGATAATGATGAACTGAAAACAGGACAAACTCAGGTCAAACGTATCCAAATATGTCCTCCACTATACATCCTCACCATCTCCTTAAATGGGTGTTCCAGGTATTGTGCCTCTGCTAGTTAGAGTCTGAAGTTGTGTAAACAGGACTAAATGGCAGGGAAGCTGCTGAAGATCTGAGAGAAACTCTGATCAAAGGCACCTTTACATGCAGCCGGTGTCAGCGCTGCTATGTGTGTGTGTGTGTGTGTGTGTGTGTGTGTGTGTGTGTGTGTGTGTGTGTGTGTGTGTGTGTGTGTGTGTGTGTGTGTGTGTGTGTGTGTGTGTGTGTGTGTGTGTCACAATGAGATGACAGACATAGATCTGTCTGGTGTGGTTCCTTCAGAGGCCCTGTTGCATTTCGAAAGCCTCTGTTTGCACAACACAAGCCATGGAAAGCGTGCTCACCTGCACCAAAGCTCACACAACATCTCACGTGAACTCTTCCCGCTGGATTGAGGCCACCATATGTGTGCTCTAGTAAGTGTACAAAAAGCAGTTCTAATGTTGACATTTTAAAGGAACGCTGGAAACACATCAATAGCGACGGTGAATGGACCAATTACTTTGCTTCAGCTAACTGGACAAGTGGCATGTGAGTGATGGACAAATTCTCAGGTAAAAGCTTTGTGAGTTAAAGACACCTTTATCCTTGACACCTCTTGAGCAAACAAAGAAAAGGAGAGAAAAGAAAGAGGAAGGGTGAAAGAAAAGCTGAGGGGGTTGAGTTCAAGACAGCTTCCCTGCTCAGCAAGAGCTGCCTTTGAAAACCCCTTTAACAAAAAGAAACGGGGCAAAGTAAATGTCTTTCCAGGAAGTCCAAACTCTGGAGCGTTTTTGTCGATTATTGTTCGAGGTGACATCGCATGAGAGCTCTTTTGGCTGGGCTGCTTCCATGCAGTTCAATCTCGAGGTAAAGGGACCACCCATTAGCGTTGCCTGAAGAAATGCCCATTCAGTCTATTCACAGACCTGCCTGTCTCTCTGTGCTTGCTCCTGGCCAGGGATTGTGGCTGGGGAGTGGGGGGAGTGGTAGAGTTCCTTAAAACGCAGATCTGGGGAATAAAGTCTGGTTGCCGTGGGCTGCTGAACAGGCAAGACCAAGCCAGAGTCGAGGGGGTCTCCTGCTGCGGGAGGGCAGGGCTTTGATTCGCCACTCAGCTCCACGGTCGTGTCTCTGAACAATCGACAGCTTAAAGTCCAGGGGCCGGGCTTGGTGAGAGGAAAAGTTAGCAGTAGGGTGGGCGCATGTTGTGCATGGTGGTGACAGTGACATTGACAATGATGGGGGGACAATGTGGCAGCAAGCAGCTGTGTGGGAGGTGACAGTGGGGTGAGGAAAGAGGTTGAGTCTCAAGGGGCTCTGCTGACAGAATTCTTGGACTGAAGTGAAAAGTTAAAGTGAATGGGGTGGGCTGTATTTGTGGGACTGCCTTCACTTTATCTAATAATTGGGTTAGCATAAGTGAGGGTTGAAATGTCAGGGCATTCGTCTAGGCTCTGTTTAGGCTTTAGAGTAATGTGTGTGAATGCAGGAATCCCAAAGCCAGGTTGTTTTTGATGCAAAATGTGTAGTTGTAGATTTCCACTCCATGGATATCAGTCAATTAGAAGAGAATATGCATATCTCACTCTGTTATTGTCTGTCATGTTCATGTAAGTGCAGCGGGGGCAGAAGGGCATCGTTGACAGAGCCCTCGTGGCTCCGGCAGATGGGATCGGGCCCACCTGAGTTCAACCTCACGTGTCTGCTTCATATTACTGTTCCCAGTATCGTACAATGTGGCTCGCATTATGGGAAGCTGCACGGGACTGCGGTAAGATCGGAAATTGATTCAGATAGTGTGCATTGAAGGGAATGACCTAATTATTTGGCAATTCATCAGTTGCAGCAACCTCCCCGAGAGCGACTCACAAATAGACCCCCTGATGTTTTATTGGGTGTCCCCAAAAATTGAATTTCCTTTGACAGATTATAGAGCTTTGGGAGGTTTCTTTCCCTTCAATAGCTGGCATGAAGCCAAATTAGCCCGTAGGTTCGTGTTTCACTCCATGCAGCTGAGAGTGCAGCGAGCCAAACCGTCTGACAATCTGAACTCACTTTAGGGATCAATGCAGCACCAGGAACAGGAACAGGTGCCAAGGAAAGACATTTTCACCCTAAAAAGTAGTAGGATGGATTTATACAGACTTCCATCTGGACCAACTGTCCTGTCACAGGAAAAGTTGGAGGCAGGCCGAACACATCCCTTTAAACCACTTCAACTTTAAATGTGTCAGACAGAGATAAAGAGAATCCCTTTTTTTCCATTTTCGATAGATTTTTCTCTGCAGGTATAGATCATTGCATTGGAGCTTTGCATATTCTAGCCCACTATAAACATACAGGTAGTTCATTGTTCCAGTACTGAAAATTAGAGCCAATATTGCATAACTCTGATAGAAATGTGGACAGAAGGATTTTAGATGTTATCAGGACTTTCCAACATCAGAATCAGAAACGGGTTTATTACCAGGTGGGTCGAGGCATACATAAAAGTAAAACAAAAATTTAAAAAGACAGATAGCGAACTTTTTTAAGAACACTATAATAACATTACAAAAGAATAAGAAGAAATATAGTGAAATAGAAAATAAAATAAAGCAGTAATTTACATTGAAATAGAATGCAATAAAATATGTGCAGTAAGAAAACCAGATATTGTCAACATTGTGTGCATTAATGTAATGCAAAGAGTCTGCGTTGTGGTTGAGGTAAAGTGTCAGTGGGGGGGCCGGGCCTTGTTCATGAGGCCGGTAGCGGAGGGGAAGAAACATGGAGGAACAAACACCTGTAGGCTGCACTCAATTTTACCATGAGATACCACACATGGAAACAGAGATCTACAATAGGTACACACACAGTCAGTCCAATACACATACACAATACAGGTGTATTAACAGTTTTGTACAGTATGAATAGATTGCATGCAGGTCTCAGGAAAGAAGATGCTACATAGCGACTCGAGATTTGAGAATGACTTGAACTGCAGGCTCAGCAAGTGTGTTTGAAATAAGGTTCTGTGTGGCGCCTTTAACGCTACATGCCAACACAGCAGGAATACCTTGTTTTAAAAAGCCAGTCTCATCCACGAAGAGACTTCCAAGACAGAACACCTCCCTTCTCCTTCAGCTTGTTGGGGCCCAGGCAAGGAGTCCCCAGAATGCTGATAACCAGCCCCCCCCCCATTCACCGACACTCTTGGTTCATATTTTTGCGGAGGTCCATTGACTTTCTCCTTTTCAGTCTCTCTTTAATCCCTGGGTCTGTGTCCTCAGTGGCTCTCTACAGAGGGGCTATTATTCAAGGCCTTATTACTGCGCCCCTCGCGGCTTATCTCCTTCCTGGTGACAGTCTTTTCAAGCCTCTCCCTAATGACCTGGGGAAGCTCACATGCTCAACTTCCCAGGGCTGCGGGGCCCCGCTGATGTCAGAGGGGGTGGCCCCCACGCAGGGGCTCCTGGTCCTGCCAAAGTAAAAGAGAGAGGCACGGAAAGGTCCTGCCACTGCTACCAACGCATCTCTCATTCAGTGTCCATGCTCCTGCTACCTCCCTCTCCCTGTGCAGGTGACAGAGCCAGGCCCACTCCTCTTAAGGACTCAGAGGAACTCTTTTTGATTAAAATTAACTCGGAAACTCAACTCCACTAAGGAGTAAATGTGGTGCAAATGTGTTTGCTGTAATGATACTGAATAATGCAATCAGAGCCTGTCGTGCTGAATCAGGGTGAACAAAAGTTGTTTTTTTCAGTGTTAGGCAAAAAACTTTAAATCAAGTTAGCAAAAGCAAGCAATGCAATTTCATTAGTGGAAAGATCCAAACCTCATGTTGATATTCCGAAGTGGTCTGCTGGCACACGCCGCGACCCATTCTGTATTCTTTAGCCTTGATTGAAATTCTGCTATAGTCAACCATTCATCTTTGCCAAGACAAGTGAGGGGTTGAATTGCATTTATACGAGTGAAATCTTGTGGTTCTTCACGCATGGAGTTTCTTGTCCGAGTAAATTAAAAGAATGATTGCCCAGATGGGGACCTCCGTTTCTACTCAATCAAATGACATTGCCTCCGACTCCCTTCAACATGTCCTTAACATTGCATTACCACGTACAGCAAATATCATGCATAGAGATTGAAGCAGAGAAAACTCCAGCTGTTTGCAGCCCAGTGTGTTCATTCACATGCAACTCTAAATCACATGAATGCTATAGGAACCAGTGAAGAGGTATAAACTCTCTTTTTAGGTGGTTGTCAGTTTGTCAATTATCATCCCCATCTCACAGCTAAACCCTGTGGTTTTTTGGGAGGTTTGAAAAGGACATGGTTGTCCATTATACTTTCATCTCAGATTGGACCCCCGGGATACAATAAGCTGATTACAATTCGGTCATCAGAGGAGGCACGCTGCTGTCGTCAGTATGCAAGGATCACGAGAAATGTGACACAGACAGGTGTCTCCCTGCTTCCTCACATGGCATGCAGGCCCGTCGCCTTGGGGCCGGGGGGGAAACGACAGTCCTTAGTGTTTGTGTCTCTGAATCGTAAACTTCTTAGGACTTTGAGAATACACGTTCAGTTGGTCCAATTAATGAAGTAATTGCTTTAGTGAGGCACTTTACACCAAAAAAAGCCCTGGAGGAGGTAATGAAGTCTTCTGCTTTTCCTCTTCCTTTACAACATCCCCATCTGTTCTAAAGGGATGTTGAATGAGAAGTTTGTTTTGTAAATCCTGTTTTTGTTGCATGGCCATTATTCTAAGTCCAACAAACATGAATGCTCAGATGATAATTAGAAACCAATCCCTGGGTTTGTTTGGATAGGTAAAAAGATTATGACACAAACTGTCCGCTCTAAACATCTATCCCAGTTTACGGTGTGACTTCCTGGTCCAACTTTGATTTACAACATACATATACTTCAATGCAGCAATGTCGCCCTGGTCCCACATCTCAGCAGTTACCTTTGTTGGTAACATTATCAGAGCCTCGTGGAAATGATAGCCCAAACTACGTCAATCAGACCCAATCTGGTGTTAATAATTCCTCATTATCCCCAAAATGCCCGCCTCCCTACAAGGATCTTTCCCCCCCCACTGAAAGGTTCCTGTCAGCAAAACATGTGGAATCTGCAAAGCCTCTTGTAGCCACTTTAACCCTCTGCTTTGTGTTTTCATTGGTGCTTTGGGCCACGCCTAAACCATTTTTTAATTACCAAGAAAACACTTATCCCTACTACCTCCATCAACAAGGTCACAGAGGGGACAGAACAACGTGCAGGTAACCCAGCAAGTGCACCGAAAAAAGAACAGTCCAAGTTTAAAACCTAATTAACGGCAGCCATACCAACCCCACACCTGAAACTTCAGCAAAGCATCTCTGCAAGAGAAGGATTATGGGTGCTTAGCAGGACATCACATTTCCTGGAAATTCATTAACATTGTAGTCTTTAACTAAAAGGTTCATGTTTCTATATAGTTTCAAAGTGTCCCATTAGTAAATGCTTATACTTCTGCTTTTTGAATCAGAGGTTGCATTAATGAAAAGTCACCAACTTATTTTCCAACCCTATTTTCAAGCATTTTCAATTACATTTATACGGTGTCATATGACAATATTATAATGTTTTACAATAGATAACTATTCAAAGCAACACACTTTTTCATATTCAAGCCTGTGCGTAGATAAGCTTAATATTGACTTTAAAACAATAAATGATAGAACACCCATAGATTTCTTGTTCTTTTTTCTGTAAACAGGCACCACATCGTAAGACAGGTCATAAATGAAAGTTAGATACTGTAATATGTGTTCTTAATCCTGGCAAGTCAGCACAACCTCCTGAGATCAGACAAACAGTCCTTCTGTCCCCTGGGACCAACTCAACTCCTGTGGTTATGGATCCTGACAACTCAGTTGAGCTAAAAGAGATCCAGGGTCTGTTTTCCTGCACGGTAACAACGGGCATCAAAGCGAAAAGGGGAAAGGGGGCTATGATAATAATGGAAAGTGTTTTGACATCCAAGTAATTATTGGATTTAGATAAGAGGGGAATTCCATCCGATGTGAGGTAAAACAAACAAAACAGGAGATGGCAAATTATTCCACCAACAGCAGAAGTCCTCAGCCTCGGGGAGAGTGTAGCACACTTACACTACGTCATGGATGTAATCACACATGGAACAATGGAAAATGCATGTTGGTACAGTGCTGTGCAGCTTTGTAGCATCCATGTAAGTTCAGCATTAGGGCAGAAGGAAAAGTCTGCACAGGACAAAAAACATATTTCTTTATTTTTTTGCAATTCTTTTGTTCAATTAGGAAGTTTGAGTCTAACGTAAAAGACAATTGTTTATGATTGATTGTAAAAATTATAATAAGTAGCCATGAAATGCTGTGTTCCTGAGACCAAACCAACTGTGACTCAACATGTTCCACATCCTCTGTGTCTGTGTGTTCTCTAATTAAAAAAGTTACAACAAACTGAACGTGTAATCACGGCCCGTGAGGCACTGGTCTTTTTTCCAGATGCAGGTGGAGACAAATTCAAATTCTATTAAATAAAACTCTGGGTTTGAACAAGCAGACGCTCAGACTACATAAACAAATAGTCCAAATTGTGTGGATTATTCTTGGAACTATTGACATGAGATTGTCCGCAATATGAGTATCCAAGTGCCATTTTCATTTCGAACGCAAACTATTTATATGCAACACCAATGGAGTGTGTACTATAGACAGAAATAAGAGGGTCTACATCAAATGACATAATAAATGACATACATACGTAAACTTGATTTGGGGATTCTTAAACAACTTTAAAATGAAATCTAACCGAAGTCCATTTCAACTTTCTCTATCTTTTTCATGTATTTAGTCAAAACTGTTTGTAGTCAATATTTTATCCTTCTTCTCCTCCAGCAATAGATCAACATGTTCCCTCATAATGACACAGAGGGAGACAAAGTGCACTCTCTGCCCTTTGACCTGGTGCTTACTGTCTGAAAGGACATTAGAGGTAATGACACCTCTTCAGACATCACAAGAAATCACTGTTCTGTTACTCACAGACATTATTCCTCACATACCAGGCAGCCCTCAAACTCGTCCCCCTCTATCCTACCTACAGAAACTCTGTGAACGCAAACATGCTAATGCCCTCTTTCCATCACACTTCAAATATATGACTCATAAAACCCCCGGAGAGTATCTCTCTCTCTCTTTTGGCATCTGTCTGAAACACTTCAATTTGTCTTCTTTATCCCTGAGGACCTGTGTGGTGGTTATGTGTTCATGGAGAGAATATAGCTTTACAACTTGCAGTAAGCATTCCCGGGTCTAGTGAAGCACATCAATCCCTTTGCAAAGTTTGTGGTGTGAGCCTGTTGCTGTGTCCTGACGTAGCTGAAGATTCAGACGAGATACATCTTCTTCGTCTTAATTGACCGTTTCATAAACCCCTCTTTTGATAACAAATGTCCATCTGAGCTTTAAAACACATGTTGAACTCATGTGAATGGGGATGTTTAGGGGTAAACTGTATCTAAAGAGGGTGTTTTATTTATAGCTCGACATGATGCTTTCGCTGTGTAGAATTCCCTCACTGTGTGGGAGCAGTCCCTGGATAGTGGATGGTCTGCCAAAGTATAATGTAGTCTTTATCCTAAAAGCCATTATCATAAATCTCTCTATCTCTCTATCTATCTTGCAAAAAGGGCTCAGAATAAATCCTGATGTTTGTCTTATCATATTGCACAATACTGAAAAGGGCTAAGTAGCTCTACACTGCAATACAAGAACCACGCTGCTACTTTTTTTTTAACATATCTTCTAAATGGGTCATCAACTAGTGAGGGTGCTGACTTTGGGATATGTAGCTATCAATTACATTTTTCCATTGCTCTTGTTTTTCAGGCATAGTGACAGTAACTGAGGGGGCTTAAACGAACAATCAATTGTCTTGGGGGTCCTGCAGGTCTACTTGAAACTTAGTTATCTAGAACCCAATCTGACTCTCCCTCCCTCTGGTTCCCCTTAGCTGTAATAGAAGCAGAGAAAAGTAGGTGACAAGTGCACTACAGCGAGCAAACAGTGTTATCCAGCCTCCTCCAGACCTGGCGGCATGCGCCCCTGATAGCATCTGTACTCTATCAATGACAGACAGGGTGTGGCACTGCAGATTTAAGAGTTTAACAGTGTGTGTACATTTGGGTGTATATATTGATGGATATGGGGCAGTCAGTGGTGGGATGTAGTAGGGTCCCTGCTGGAAAAACACTCAACGTGATCCATCAGGAATGGAGTGGAAGTGGCGGGCCAAACCTGTAGTTCCACTATAATTCATTTTTAGTTTTTGTGAATGGGACCAGGGTCGACACGTGTCTAATGTCTGTGAAAATTCTAAAGC
The DNA here is from genome assembly GCF_000735185.1 of Notothenia coriiceps. Lineage (NCBI taxonomy): Eukaryota > Metazoa > Chordata > Actinopteri > Perciformes > Nototheniidae > Notothenia > Notothenia coriiceps. The sequence goes on from NW_011350103.1 coordinate 122,076, forward strand.
CGCATACAAAGAGAAGGACATTTAAGGAGATCTGACCTCTGCCAAGGCCAAATGTCCTATTATGCATTGTAAATAAAAAATAATACATATTTTATGTAACCACCCCAGTGATTTGGATCCACCCTGAAATGTTGATGGGCCCAAAAAACAACTTTCCACCAGCTGTTGTGAAAATCGGGCCATTAGTGTATTTACTTCTTTTTGTATCTCTTACCTCATTCACACCAACGGTGTTTCAGGGCCGGTTCGGAGCTGGAGCTTGAAAAGCTTAGATCCGGAATCCGGTTCGTTTCAAGCACCAAAAAATTGTCCGGCCAGAGCAAAAGCACCACATACGTCACGCTTACGTCGAGGCGGGGGCAGGGGCGGGAGCGGGATCAACTCCTGAACAACAACAACAAGCCGGCGTTTTATCCAGTTTGTACACAACGATGGAGAAACTTAACAAGCAGCAGTGGTCCACTGAAGAGACCAGCTACCTACTGGGAATCTGGTCTTCCGAAGCGGTACAGAGGAAGCTGGAGCACAATCGGCCATTGTTGTTGTTGTCGGTGTGAGCTGTGAGGGGTTTCCGCACGGTTTGGCTTTATGAAGCAGGCACGCAAACGGTTACGTCATGACGCAAACGATGACGCAATGACGCAGCACCAGTCGGACTCTGGGCAGTGTGAAAAGAGCCGGAGCTAAACCGAAGAACCGGTTCTGAACCTGAAAAGCTCTAGCACGGAGCTTGAACCGGAGTTGCGTTGGTGTGAATGAGGTATCTGACAATATTTGTTACTTTACCTAAAGAACAATTAAACATGTAACTCTAAATCTCAGTTGTCCTGTATATCTAATCGCTACAGTATTACCAAAACACCCAACAAGATCTAATGATGTAGTCCAACCTATGTATTGTTAAAATAATTTGCAGATCAGTCTCTCTCTATTTTCTTCTCACCCAGCGAATGTCATAATGGTAATCCCAGGCCTGTAATCTGCAGGGCTCGTTTCCCAACAGTGCTACAGTCTGTACTTGCTGCTGCCTCCACGGACTCTGACACTCGTCTTCAGCGAGCACTTCTGCCTCGGCTTTTGATCTACTCTTCAATTACACCATGTAGCAATCATCTCCACATCCCAAAGATGGTGATTGAAGTTAAAAGGATTCACACTGATAATTTACCAACACACTAGGCTATGTTAGGCAGCCACATTTTGGAAAGCTGAGTTTTAAGGGAGTTTACAGTTTTGATTCCTTCAATGTGCAATTTTAGATATTTATTTTTCCGGTTAATCTCCATGCCCTACAGTAGTGCCTGTACTGGGCTACATACTGTAACACGCAGAGTAAACACGATGTGTTTTGGTTTATGATGACACCCTCAGATTTACATGACAGCTAAGTGCTCGGAAATGGGGCCCCTGTTCTGAACTTCCACAAGCCTTCCTTTATGTGACAGGTTTTTCCAAGGGTGCAAAGGTAAAGCATGAGTGACTTCAAATCTAAAGGAAAAAGTCAAACCTGTTCTGGAAGGAAACACTAGAGGGTTTAACAGACATACAACACATGACAGATTTAGCACCTTTGTAGGTAATGCATAAGGATGATGAAATGTGTGATCTTCCAACTGCTTTTCATAAACATTGAGTTATCCTTTATTGTTTATGATAACAGTTGAATTAAAGCGTATTTGCTCGGATATGTTAGATTGATTTAGCTTAACCTTCCACATAACAGACTCTTCAGATGAACACTTAAAATGATCTGAAGTAGTTCTCTGGAAGTGATAGCACAGTTGAATTGCACTCCCATGTGTAGACATATTCTGCATTCAAATTATGGTTTGCAAAGTCCATATTTCAGGACTACATAACTCAAACATAAGAGAATAGAATATAGAATCGGAGGGATGAAACCCCTCTTTAGTGGTCACACATGCAGAGCACACAGCACACGCAGTAACATTTGGCCTCTGCATTTAACCCATCCTAGTACCAGGAGTCTAGTACTAGGAGCAGTGTCTAAGAACAGGGTCCAATTCTGAGAAATGTGGCTTTAAAACAACATGTATCTGTTCAGTTACCACAGCTTGTCTGGAAATGTCATGTTTATACAGTATTCACCGGATATTTTACTGGTGGAAACACGACATGATCGGGACCAATGGAAAAGTAACTGCAGGATGTATTATACATAATGGTATCCAGTCAAATCCAGTATTCTGCCACTTATTTCAATTGACTGAAGTATATATTTATATCATTCAAAAGCTTTGAAAACAGACAGCAAGAGGGCCTGATTGTGCTAGTTTGATTCAAAAACCGAAATAATAGACTCCCCATGCTCGTGATGATGAGTAGCATGGACAAAAGAGCCATTTATTTCATTACCATTCGACCACATAACCCCCCTGTTCACCATTGTTGTGATGTTTAATCCATAACTAAGTCTCCATGGATGTGTTCAATCCTCCATATCATCCACAGCCACCATGATTCTGAGCTGTTCCTTTTTATAGTCCACTAAACATTGCCACCAACAGTTTTCACTACGGAGAAAGGATAAATCCATGGGATTAGGACGATTCAGCATTTTCAGTTTGCTTCATAAAGGGATGGAATGAAAGCCAAAGACAAAACGGCTTTAGTTTGGGAGATTGGGTGGGATGAATCGCATGATAAACACAATCTCTGCTGTAATTAATGGCAACACAATGTGTGTGCTTCTGAGGGGTGATTATGAGATTTATTATTCGACCACAAAGGGAACAAAATCCTGGTGACTCAGATACTTATATATTTGTTTTCATATCTATTATTTATTACAACGATTTAAGCAAGTTTGAACAGAGAATGTGATTAAAAGGGAGTATACAGGTTTATTATATAACAACCAACTGATTGAACAATTAAGAATGAACCTTAAAAGATGTATTTTTCCTACAAAAGGAACTATTTTGAAATGTTTGTACTGATACAAAGTAAATAAGACTCCCCTATGAACTACCATTCTGGATCATTTCCATGTAAATCAATAAACTCTAATATGTTGCGACATATTTCAGCGACCAAAGAGCATCAACATAGCAAAAAAGTTACAGTGTATCAATCTGTCAACCCCTTTATGTTACGCCTTTACTCTTTCTTTTGTGAAGCCCTTTACCTCATCCATCAACGTGTTGTAACAGGTATTTTAAAAAAAAGTGAGGTACAAATAAGGTGGACCATTGTTTTATAGTTTCAAGAATAAACCACCTGTGGCGGTCTTTTGTCATTTGTGAGCTGAGAATATTCTCAAAACCTCAAAGCTGAGGTCTAGATCTGCTTTGAAGTCGCACAGGAGCTCATTGTGAAAGATGGGAAGAACCACTCCAATCCGCCCTTGGGTTATTTATCCAACTAAAGACTGTTATTTTTAAGAGTATTACGGGAACACAATGCAAGGGGAAAAACAAGAAAAGAGAGATCAGAAAACCTTCAACAAATTAGGAATTTGTAAACCATTAAAAATCTGCTTTTGTATTCAGAGACTCCAGCAGATTAGTGTCCCAGCCCACCTGGGGTTGAAACCCTCTTCACGTCTTTGAACATCTCAAACAAAGTTCCTCTCAAGTGTTTTGGCATTTCTAATGGAAACCTGTATGGCACTAGTGATAATGAAAAAGGGGAGAGACTAACTCGCATGTCAGTGACTTGACCCTTGACTCCTCCCTGGCCCGGGCAACTCTTCAGAGTCTGACATTGACGAAGAAGAAACCTATTATGTTTCCTCTCAGAATCAAAAGATAAATTAACTAACACGACTGTTTGTTTTCTTCGACTAATCTCTGTATTGAGTTTCCTACTTCATTGTTAATGTAAGGGGAATGTAAGCAATTGCAACACATGTGTTTCTGCCTTTTTGGCGCTGTGAACCTATGGATCAGTGCTGACGAGCGTTGGATTACAGGGTCCCTGCTGGGATGTCAAAGGGCCACGCTGTCTCCTTTCACCTCCGCCCTCAGTGGAGCAAAGCATCAGTGGCAGGGGTTACTGACCATCAATGATTTTTTCCAAGAATATCATAAGGCCTTTTCAGCCGTCAGGGTCACTATTGACCTGCAGTAGCCCCCACCCTTCCCAACAACCACGCCCCAGTTATATCTTGGCAAGGCCACACAAAAGGGCCCCCAATAAAAATCTGGATCCAAACAATGAAGTTTAAAGGCTCAATGAGAACCACCTTGCGCTTTAGAGCTTTGACCACAGGGAAGTGAGGCATTGTGTACATACAATACGAAGTGGCAGCTCTCATTACAAGACAATTGCAAGTTGGAAATATGGAAACTACAGGAAAGAGCAATTGTTAATTGAATTGATCAATTATTTGGCTTTAAATTGCTTGAATACAAAATACAACATGTGCTTGCTGGAAGTAAGACCACAACCTGAGGGGTTACTTTTGATAAAGAACAAAACAAACTTGATCTACAGTATCATGTTGTGTAACTTCTAGTTTGGCTAATTAGCCAGCATCAAGCCAGGAAAGCCTTTCAAAAACTAGACCGTAACTTTAACTAATCAGAACATAAGGATTCAAATAGTCGAAAGGAAACCTTGCAACAAGCTAATTCTAGCCACCTTAACGCAAGTCTAGAACTGCAATCGAAATGGACAAATTAAAGTTGGGCAGGAAAGAGAGGATCATTTTCAAACTTTTAGATTAACTCTCTGATAATTGTGTCATGCTAGATTGGCATGACAATACAATTTGACCAAAAATAGCTTAACCAGCTAACTAAAAACAAACTTCAATGGAATCCACATCCACTGTAACCACAAGTGCCTTAATTATCTTTGCAAAACAGGTGAAAATGACCTTAGTCTAGCAGTTTGACCTGAAGTAGCATAAGGTCAGCACCTCTTACATCATCCTTCATCACATCCATTCATGTTAGTGTCAGGGTTCATACACTTTTTCACAAATCATTTTCAATGACTTTTCCATGACCTTTACCTCCTTTTCCATGACCAAAAAGGACTCTTTTTTTCATGTGGCTAGCAAGCGCTGCCTCGCCCATATTCGAAATATCGAATATTTTACAACAAAGTTTGCATTTTGCACGTCTTGGGTCAATGTCTTTTGATAACCACAATTGCTACTTATCCTTTAGAAGCCATACATTGTTGAAACTGCACTTCCCTGGCATCTTGGCAGCCTGATATCAAATAGTAGCTCCTACAGGCTAAAGCCACTGTAGACTAGAGGGCGTGATTGTAAACATCTCTCACCAGCGAAATACTGCGACAGTTGCCATTTGGCGTTTCATTACTATTCAGTTTTTATTATCATTATAGTATTAGGCTACTATTTCGGCGATTAGATAAAATATAAATTATATTTGATGCAACTTTAGTTATATTTCCATGACTTTTCCAGGTTTTCAATGACTGTACGAACCCTGTAGTGTACTGTTCATCATTTCTAACATGAAACACCAAGTCATCCCAATTGTCTTATTTCAGACAGTTACATACATTTCAATGCTAATTTAATAGAGTTTGAGTCTGTAACATTCAGCAGCAGCATGGCATTGAGTAACTTGCAGTCAGCACAATTGAGAGTGGAAACAGAAATTGTGAATTTTGATTGACACATTGGTAAAGCAAATGGAATAGCTGGCCGTTTCAATCACTTCTAACTTGTCTTGATGAAGTCATGTTAAAAACTTTGTGTTTCACAGCAAATATAAACTTTAAATTCTATCTTCATTATTCCTGTTTGAGTGAATGAAGACACGCCCATTTTAAAATACAATGTATAAACTTGAAAGTTTGCGTTCTTGTGTCTTTCTGTGTTAAATTCAGGTGCTTGTGTGCATGGCTTTGCATTGCCTGACTCGTGGCTTTTTGCCAGATGTCCCAGAATACACCCGACTAACAAGTAGCCTTCAAGCAGTGGAGATCCCAGGAGAGGATTTTTTCCCCTCATGCTTGTGCGCTCGGCTGGACAGATAATTTTGGGATTGTGGCCAGAGATTTTTGAGGGAATATGAGAGGGCAACCTCCTGCAATCAGGCAGTGTCGGTGACCACTCGAGTGCATCGCGACGGCGAGCTGCCACTCAAGATGCCGCCAGATCATTCCTTAGAAGTAGACTCCTGATGAGCTGTTGATGTGTGTGTGTGTCTGCATGTGTGTGTGTTATAGACTCTGGGAAAGGACTGGACAAGCAAACAGCTGCTACAAATATTTGTCTTGATGTGCTTCAGACTGCAGAAGAGAAATTAAAAGAAAATTACAACTTGCTGTGCATAAGTTAGTACTTTAAAAAACCAAAATGGTTTTAATTTCTGGTTGACTTGAGTCATATTGCCTCATATTAAATGAACCCCAGTCATTTGTAAGCCGTGCTCAAAAGGATTTGTTTGTATTGACATGTTAGGAGTGTAACCATTTGCATTTAATATGTGATTCCCTGTTTGATCCATATCCAGTTATCTGCATGTATAAGCATGAGTTTATATGGACCACATTGGTCAATTATAAAAAGTAGCAAGCCACTACTGCCCTCTATGTGATACAAATGTAACTACAGCCTCCTCAGTTGAACAAAATCAGCATACTAAACATGGGTCTCTTACTGTAAATACAACCATGCATTTCAAACTGAAACACATTTCATGCAACAGTGTTTCAGTTTGAGACTTCCTGCAGTGAACTCTCAATGTCCATCAGTAGCCCACTGCTAAAGGCTTGTATTGCATACAGACATACACTGAAGCTCCTCGACCCTGATGCTATGCCCATACCCCCTGTTGCTCCTCTCTGTCTCCCCTAGCGGGTCCTCCCATTCATTTGGCTCATTTGAATTCCAACATGGGAGACCTCTGATGAGCCTGGTGAACTGTTACACTTCACGACGAGACTGCTAATTAATCACAGCGACTGTACACATCACTTATCACCTCTGCGGTATTGACTTGTGCACATAAATCTGCCAGTGTTCCCCTAATGAGTCGGACGCACCTGTCTGAAGCTGTAATTACTCAAAGCCACGCTTGCAGAAATACATCAGGGGGTGTTTGGCTGTGCCGTCTTATTTTGGCTGATAAACATTTAATTACTTACAAACCGTACAGCCAATAAGCGGAATGTAGCGCAAGGGAAATTGCTAATGTTTTATGATTGTGGTGGAGACACAGGGCAAATAACCTTTTTTATTATTATACCTGGCTTTCTTACTTTTACTACATATTTTGTATTTGTTCCTGAGTAAACTTTATAGTTTATCTTATATGTACTCAAGTCTAATAAGATTACAAGGGGATTTGATTAAGAAAAGGTTTGTTTGCTAAACATTTTAATTGTTCTACAATGAAAACCACACTTTAAGATTATTTCCAAATACTCAACAACATGCAAATAATTTTGTTTCAAATACAAATATTTGTATGACAAAAATATTTAAATGGTTTATTTATAGGAATGTGTATTTATCTTGGTAATATTTTCCATGTTCACATTTCTATTCTTCTTTTTGTAATAAATTCATAAAAAAATTATTTGGGATTATCATTTTAGTTTTATTGTGCAGCAAATTATTTCGGTAATCTGATCGAAAAGGAGAGTCACAGGGTTTTGGGGAATACCTTCAAAACCAGGGTTTTTTCTACAGACTGCCGGAAAAACAGATGATAATATACGAGGGGCACAAAGTGGGGCGTACTACAATCCCAATGTGTGGAGTACCAGCTCTCATCTGTCCTTGTTTACCCTGGAGGTTTCCTGGATGTCATATGACTTCCTCTGATCACTTCCTCCACCTGCAGAGTTTCTCCATGGTGATTTAAGCCACTCTGGCACTTCTCCCGCCTCTGCCCTTGTTCCCAAACCGCCGGGGGACCTCTCCCTCTCCGTTCTCCCTCACAACCCTTCTCCTTTCTCACTTTCAGATCCAATAGCACTCTTACTTTTCTCCTCTTATATTTGTTGTGTGCCCTCTGTTTCTCCTTTAAACACTTTTCTGCTTTGCTACTTCTTCTTCTTCTTCTCCCTCACTCTAAGGCTATTGTTTTTTTTCCTCTCCTCACACTCTCTCCTCCCTCCTCCACATCCGCTCACTCCCATCTCCCAGCTCACCACAGGGGAGCCCAGAGTTTGGCCTTGCTCCCTGTCTCTGCGTGTGAACTGTGTGTGCGATGTTGGGATCCTGCCACTAAGGTTAGAGGAGGCATGCAGGAGATGAAGGCACTTCAAAGAATCTCTTACACACAGGTGCGAGGGGTATCCCACACCAGCAGATGCAATGACAGCATTAATCTGAGAGCTCAGCAGCTTGTGGTTGCAGCTCTCGTCAAATGTGAGGAGCCTTTGAAGGCCCCTTGGGCACCAGGCAATTTCTTTGTTTTACAGATTTAACAGGCAACTGCTCACCCCCCTCTGGCTTTTGTTTACACCCCAATGTAACACACACATACACTACAGAGGTGCAGATGCACAAAGTCACTTTCATAAAGTCACACAGACACACACAAATGCACCCACATGCGTACACACACATAAAACAAAATTGTTTCATGACAAAACAACCACCAATGAGCTCCCATTAAGCTCATAAACTCGGAATGATGTGTTTGTGAAAGCCTGTTTCAAACCTCAGGGATACACTGGCCACCACAATTACTGTAATGGCTCTCATTATTCTGTTTCACACAAAATAACTTAATTGCAGTTTGTTTACACATGTGGTGAAGTCTTCTTTTCATGTAATGCAGTCCATGTGCATGCATTGTCAGAAGATATAAAAAGTCCATTAGGGAAAAGCCTGTAGTCTCTCTTAGTTTATGACTCACTAAATAATTACAAGACGGCTTGGATTATATTATCATGCTCAGTGTGATCCAATTTCCCTAAAAGCAGAATAAACTGGACTTTCTCCGATTACATTATCATACTGTGTTGGCCGCAGTGTAAAACTGAAATGATGCTCAGCTGGGATAAATCATATAAAAGTTGCTTGTCATCATCAGGAGGACAAAGTAAGACGTAAAATGATTTATTGTGCGTGTGTTGTGGAAAATGTCCGGTGAGGCTGCATTAGTGATGGCCATATGCTTTGGGTCGATAGTGCTAAAAAATGTCATCAGTTTTTAAATTGCATCAATACTGTATGTGTACCTTTACATAGTTTCCAGATCATGTAGTTTTAGCTGTTATGTTACATTCATTGGTTCAACTAGTGCATTCAACTAACAATAGCTAGATGCCACAAAATATAGTTCAATAGCACAAATGTTTTCAAACGTTTTTGAGCCATACTGGCAGCGCAACTCAATGCATACATGTTCAGTCAAACACTTTGGTCCAGGCTGAAATATCTCAACAACTATTGGATGGATCGTCATGAAATCTAATACAGACATTCATGAACCATTCAGGGTTAATCATAAAACTAATAATGACATTCCCATCAGTCTCAGTCGGAATGGTTTAGTGTTGATTAGCAAATGTTAACATGCTAACAGGTTAAGCTAAAGGGATTACATTACATTACATTTAGCTGACGCTTTTATCCAAAGCCACTTACAATAAGTACATTCGACCAGGAAGATACAACCTTGAAGAAAACAGAATCATATAGTAATCAGGTTTCATAGCGCGAAAACATTTCAAGTGCTACTCAACTGGCTTTAGATAAACCAGTCCTTTATTAGTATATAAGTGCTTTGTTAGTAATTCTATCGCTCGAAGTGGAGTCGAAAGAGATGAGTTTTCAGTCTGCGCCGGAAGATGTGCAAGCCTTCTGCAGTCCTGATTTCAATGGGGAGCTCATTCCACCATTTTGGAGCCAGGATAGCAAACCAACATGTTTTTGCTGATGGGAACTTGGGTCCCCCTCGCAGTGCGGGTGCAGCGAGCTGTTTGGCTGATGCAGATTGGAGTGCAGGTGCTGGGGTGTACGGTTTAACCATGTCCTGGATGTAGGAAGGGCCAGATCCATTCGCAGCATGGTACGCAAGTACCAGTGTCTTGAAGTGGATTCTAGCAGTTACTGGAAGCAAGTGAAGGGAGCGGAGGAGCGGCGTGGTGTGGGAGAATTTAGGAAGGTTGAAGACCAGACGAGCCGCATTCTGGATGAGCTGCAGAGGTCGGATGGCACATGCAGGTAGACCAGCCAGGAGGGAGTTGCAGTAGTCAAGGCGTGAGATGACGAGAGCCTGGACCAGAACCTGCGTTGCTTTCTGGGTCAGCTGGGGACGTATCCCTCCTGATGTTGTAAAGAGTGTATCTGCAGCAGCGGGTTGTAGCAGCGATGTTTGCAGTGAAGGACAGTTTGTTATCTAGGGTCACACCCAGATTCCTTGCAGTCTGAGTCGGGGAAACAACAGAGGGGCCGATGTTGATTGTTAGGTCAAGAGTGGGACAATCTTTTCCAGCAAGGAAAAGCAGTTCAGTCTTGTCAAGGTTGAGCTTGAGGTGATGAGCAGACATCCACTGAGAGATGTCAGCTAGACAAGCAGAGATGCGTGCGACGACCTGGGTCTCTGAGCGGGGAAAGGACAGAATTAATTGGGTGTCGTCAGCCTAGCAGTGGTATGAAAAACCATGCGGGCTAATGACTGATCCGAGCAAGTTTGTGTAGCCTACAAGGAGAAGAGGAGTGATAAACATTAGACGTCATGCCTGCTAAATATCAACATGTTAGCATTGCTATACATGTAAGCATATAGCATAATAGCTTTGTTTTTGTGTTTGATTTTAGTTTTAAGTATAATAAACGTGCCTTGTGATTTCATCTAAATAAAATAATTTCCCTTGCTTGGTTAAAAAAAAGACATTTGTCTTCACACACTCCTTGCAGTTCACGACTCCACCCATCCAGCCTGACAGCCGGGCCCTCCGGTCCACATGGAACTGATCACAATTATACAAACTTTGTAATCAGCAACAAACACACCATAAACATATCAATAACTGCTTGAGTGCACAGAGACAAAATGTACTCTGAGGACATTAGAGCAAATGCTTTCATTTGTCTGCCAATTTGTTAAGGGTGTTGGGTGTGATGAGTTTGTTTTCAGCTTGAGGGTTTCAAAAAGGAAATCAAGACTGGGTGTTTTGTTCTGTTGTGTTGTTTGGTTCTTACCTGATTGTATTCAGCCAGCCATATCAGTCATAAATCCACATCTATGGGGGTAAGAACAGACCAAGTACTGCCGATAAAAAGAGAGAGAGAATGATGAAGGAGCAACACAATTAAAAGGCACAATTCACAATCAAAGCTATCTGGACATGGTTGTTCTAAAGTTACATCTCATATAAAAGGACAAAGTCAGTTCTCAAATGCTACTTCAGTTAAATTAAATCAGATAATTCATTAAATCAGTTGCTTCCTGCTTCAGTTATAGCATGTCCAGTTAGAACATAGAAACAATACATACTCCTCTTTCCAAGTTGAAAAGATATGTTTATGTGCATGATAGACACGTTTTAATATATGAATGAATGTAAGATGTAATATACACATATAAGCACTTACACATTTTCCAGTGCTGGATTTGGGCCTGATCTGGACCTCTTGATTGTTCTACCATTTTCTCTGCAGTTCCCCCCAAGCAAGATCTATCTTGATGCAAGGAGGCACTCATATGTTCCAGTTATCAAACATAGATTTCCACTTAGAGTTATCCCTGTAAATAAATTACCTATGCAATACTCATATCACAAAACAACACCAAATCTCAGGCTGGATTCAGACGTGACATCTGGTTATTGTCCACTAGAGGCCACTGTCATACTACAAACACATTGGCATTGAAAGCACAGCATAATGTTTGTCTTTCTGTTTCTCTCCTCAAAAACAGGAAAGATAACGTTAACTAAACTAACTAACTCAAACACATCTACAGAGTGCACGAACTGTGATCTTACCAACATCCGGGGGCACACAGTACAAAGTGAACCTTTTATTCACATCCATCACTGCTTGTATTTCCCATAGACTGTACGTATTTCCGCATGGAGGTGGAGACTTGAAGGGGGCCGGCCTGCTTGTGTTACGTTTAAGGAAGTTGCTCAATATTGGAAAGTTTACACATTGTACCAAACCGTGAGCAAAATGTTTGATATTGTCTTTTATTTCATGGGTTTAACGGCGGATAATTAACACCCAGAGCGGCGTTGTAAGTTGCACACCATGTTAGAATAACTGTCCAACAGGTTGTGTCATTATTTCTGTCGTAGGATGAATAACTTAATAACTTCCGCTACTTACATCCGAAACCTCAGTTATAGTTTGCGTCGCAAGTTGTCCGACTTTTTGGATCCCCAGGACAGGTGGAAAGATGTTATTGTGTCGATACGGAAGCCGAGTGGGGAGTTGGGGTACTCACAGCATCATGTCAGGTAGGTGAATATAGCTGGTGTATTTGCTTTGTTATTGTTTCAGTTAAGGTCGAGAATGCTAGAATATCCATTTATCTATTCGTCTATTTTCTTTATTAATACAATATTTCATATATGTATGTGATGTATTTGTTTCTCAGGAGATTTGAAAGGCTTGTGGCACAGGGGGAAAGTCCCACGGTGGCTCTGCTGGCTGACTGGGGGACCACCAACAGTACAGTGGGTGAACTGGTGGACATTTTGAAGAGTCACAAGTTACTGGCTGCTGCTAATATCCTGCTACCTGATTTAAAACAAAACGGTATAATGATAATCCCAGGCTATGAAATAAACAAAGCCTATCTATGTATCATCAGTGGTCTGTTACATTTGACAATATTTTCTAATTCTTAAATCACAAATTCTCAAAACATACATCATCCCCATCAAAACAGTTTTCCAATTAAATCAAATCAGTAAGTGATAGAATACATGCATTTATACTTCAATAATTAATCAGTTCCAGATGTGTTGCATATTAAGGGCTATGTACAAAAGCATGAATGCCATAGAGAGGGAAGAGACACCTCTTAATTGCAGATGTAAAAACATACATTCTATTCATATATAAAAACAATCACCAAAGAGAAAAACATACTTATTGTTAATGACATTGTTGTGACATGCAATAAAAGTGTTTGTTTTCTGAGGAATGACATTATGACTTACAATACTAGTTTCAAAACAAAAGGTGAAAAGTAGGCCTACTACTATCTAACATCTACACAGAAATGAGCAACATACAAAAAACGTATTTATTTTAAATTGTGTTGTTTAAATAATCTGTACAAATGCCCATCTCAGTATCAACAACCAATTTAAGATATTAAGAATACTGCGCCATATCAAAAAAAATAACGTATTCAATGTTTTGTCCAGACACAGTGGAAGAGGATGTTTTACCAGAGATACAGCAGGCCTCTCCAGCAGTACAAACGAACAGCGCTGCTCCTACTAGACTCCTGGAAGACACAGAGACACGGCCACCAGCTGAGAGCTCTGTTCTGCAGACACAGATGCTGGAGAGCAGTGAACCAGAACACACAGGTAACTTAGTTATGTTTACAAACCCAACTGTAGAGAGGCTAGTATAAATATAACATGTTTATGCATACAGAGTCCATCGTTTTTGATTGTGTTGCATATGGCACTAAAACAATATGTGATAGATTTTAAGAACACAGTTTTGTGTAAATAAAGTGCATGTTTTGACTTTAATTACACAGTTTAGAACTGCTCCAATACAAATAAAAGTACTTCATTCAATATCCAAAAGTAAAACTAATGTACTTTATAAATTGTATGGAGTTCATCTTTTAAAATGATATTTTACTACTATGAACATGTTTTGTGTGGAAAATGTTAATCTGCAGAGGAACCTAAGACTTTAGCTTTTAAATAAAAGAAATAATTGGAATTGTAAAAAATTGCAAATAATTGTACCTGAGTAAAATAATTTAGTTCCACTACTAAAAAAAGCTATCTTGGTTCCTGACATCTATATTTCTACATTTCTATGGAAATGTGTACGTTTACTAAATTGACCAGCAGGTGGCAGCAATGGGAGCTCAACTACATAACTTATAATGAAACTTTTCTGTGTTCCTCATTAGGTGTCTCCAGTTTCCTCTACAATGAGCTGATGAAGATCACAGGCAATTTTGATGACCGGCCAATATCAGACGGCGGCAGCAGACTGGGAGAGGGAGGCTTTGGCACTGTGTACAAAGGTCTCCTAAATGACAAACCCGTTGCTGTGAAAAAGCTCAATCCTGTAAGTTTAAAACGTTTTATGGCAATATTATACTTATGCTCATTTTGCAAATCACAACATAACATACTATCTCATTTAGATGGAGGACATCTCCCTGGAAGAGCTGCAAGTTCAGTTCAACCAAGAGATCCAGACTCTGAAAGTGTACGTTTTATCTTCTCTCTAAAATAAATCCTTGTTGATCAGGTTGATTTTGATGACTCACAGCCACCTCATAACCATTATGTTTTATATGCGAGAGCCAACAAGCTGTTTCTGCTGGTTCAAGGTTTTGTAAAAGCAGCCTGGGTTTAGCTTAGGACCGACAAATACATTCAGATTGAATAGATACTTTTAGCCAGTTATTGTAATTACTAAATGGACAATGAATGGAGTTGGTCGATAAAGATATTGGTTAAATCGGAAATGCAAATACTTTTCAGAGTAGCTTTTTTGTGCGACCATGGGGTTTGATTAAAACTCAGCAAGCAAGGAAATAAGGGTATTACCCAACTTGCTAGACATTTTTCTTTGAGGTCAACATAGATTCATTTATTTGTAATTACAGATCTGGTTTGATGAGACAGTTTGTTCCACAGGCTGAAACATGAAAACCTGGTTGACATGGTTGGATTTTCCTCTGATGGTCAGCACCCGTGTTTGGTGTATCCCCTCATGGTCAACGGTTCTTTGCTAGACCGAATCGCTTGCTTGGTAAGCATCTCAACTGTTGCTTGCTTCTATCACCTGTGCTTTACTTTACACAGATGAATTCATTGTTTGCTTTTTTTCCATTCAGGATGAAAGCCCTCCTCTGTACTGGCGGCAGAGATGCTTGATAGCTGAAGGGACAGCGAGAGGCTTGGAGTATCTGCACAGCAACCATCATGTCCACAGAGACGTTAAAAGGTACATACAGTGAGGTGTATCTTCATTGTCATGCCTTTTAATTAAATGATCTTTTCCTAATATAATAATTAAACATTTTGGGAAATACAATTTGTTTTTAGTTTCAAATAACTATTCTATTGTTCATATTGTTTTTACATTTCTGATACATGATACAGGATAAGTATTTCCCCAGTTTTTTGTCTGTTTGCAAAGCTAGGCTTATAACAACTTCACAACAAAAGGATATGAGAGGGGCTTCAATCTCCGTATTATTTTCAAAATGTCCGGTTATTTCTACAATTCAGGGCATAAAGATAAACAAGTTAAAAGTCTTTATAACTGAACAAGCACTTTATATATATTTGTATCAATATATGCTTATTTAGTATAGGAGCTCTAGTGAACTGGTACGTGGATGTTGTCAACGTATGGCAAAGCTATGCTAGCTCTTTCCATTAATTGTGCTAAGGTAAGCTAACCTCCTGCTGTACTGTAATCTTTATTTTCTTCTTGTCAGTGCAAATATCCTCTTAGATGAAACATTTGTGGCTAAGATCTCAGACTTTGGGCTGACGAGGGCATCGGCCAAGCGGTCGTCAACAACCATGATGACGGAGAGGATTGTGGGAACCCGTGCATACATGGCACCTGAAGCGCTAAGAGGGCAGATCACATCAAAGTCTGACGTCTTCAGCTTTGGAGTGGTAGGCTTTTCTGCACACTCCCAAAATGCATGCACACACACATTGACTGGATATTATGTCTGGGAGAAAAAAAAACTGCAACTGTAATGTAAAATGTAAAAACAACTCAGCAGTTTACTTAAGTGCAAGGTTCTCACAAAGTACTGACACATACATAATTGCAGGACATAAACATTAGCGTATACATTTCTTCACATTTGTGAAAATAGAGCTTTATGTTATGTAACGTCTATTATTGCCTACGAATCAGTGAAGGGCCACAGCTGAGTATTAGTAGCTGTAAATATCAAACATATAATCCATCGTACGACATTAGTAGATTGTTTTATGGGATCAGCAGTGTGTAAAACCTCCTGACCTTCTATACAGTGCAGTATGTACAGCCTATATGGACAGCTGTGCAAACACTACAGTGTCTGTGAAGCTACCTGGCACATGGTGGAGTAATAAAGGTTTTTGTGACATCCAGAGCAACGTGATTGACCCCATCTCTCTGCCATCTACAGGTGTTGTTGGAAATATTGTCTGGACTCTCGCCAGCCGATGAAAACCGCGAGCCACAGTTCTTGGTGAGCAGCACAAAGGAGGCTTTCTCTGTGAATCTATCAAGCTCAAGTTTATGATAACAGCTTACTCGAGATGTAACCTTTAATTAGTCAGGGCTCAGTATCAGTTGGTAGTCAAAGAGAGATTTTAATTAGTTTCACCTGTGCTGGGCAAAATGTACAGTATATTTTGGAGTGTCCAAATGAAAAGGGACACTAGAAATCTAATTCCCCGACATGATTGAAGCAATAATGCTTAGTTGAAGTGGAAGCAATATTGTTTATCACTGTCATATATAGTGCGATTTTTCATCCCCTCCACTCCCAGATGGAGGTGAAGGATGATATTGATGATGAAGAGGAAGATCTGACTTTGGAGGAGTTCCTGGACAAAAAGATGAGCGATTGGGAGATGAGCCAGGTGGAGAGTGTGTACTCTCTGGCCTGTAACTGCCTCCTCGACAGGAAAAACAGACGGCCAGTCATCAAACAGGTACAGACAGTGGGGAGAGATAACGGCAGATATTCCGATTTAAAGTTGAAGCTACTGTGCAAAACTTTCTATGTCACCTTGAGGGAAATACCTGTACTGTATAATCAGTTCCAGGCGCATTGATAAGTCTGGTGGAGAAGGTCTCACCGTATCCCATAATACAACCACATCGATCAATGTCTTAATCTGTCTGCACCGTCTTGACTTCCCCAGCCTGGCTGTAGCTCTCCCATGATTCATCGAAGTATACTGAATATATAAATCTTAGGAAACATACATATTCAGTGTAATTTCCTTTAACAATGTTGCACTTTAGTTTGGAAAAACCTTCAAACAAGAGAAAATGGTGAATTTGTTTGGGACTATTTTCAGCTGCGGATTTGGGTTTGGACAAGACGCTGCATAAGAGATCATCTTAAAATAAATAATGTTCAATTCCCCTGTTAATCCTATTAAAGGAACATGTTACTACGTTTAACAGTGTGGCATGTTAATAATATTGTTAAGAAGACAATGTTTTTTATATAAGGTTTTATTCTCTGCATGAAAATGCTAAAAACTAAAGTGTTTGTCTTTTTATTTGTAGACTGTCTATTTGAGCTATTCATATAAATATATTTCTTAACAGGTCCTGTTGGAACTGAAAGGAGTTGTCAAAAGCATTTCACTGGATTTTAGAGCACAGGATTGAAGCACAGCATCCCAGAAAAGATCCAAGATTTATGAGCCTTCTCACGTCACCGGGCGCAGAATAAATGTTACGTGTTGACTGTGACTGACAAAAAGTGTTGTATACAGAACACAATACTCAAATAAGAATTCAGTAATAAATGGCATTTTTGTATTTTATTATGAATGATTTACTATATTTCTAAGAAGTAGCTTGATTTACTTTTTTTCTACAGCATTTTATGAGATTGTTTTGCCACGTTTGATATTTGAATGTCTTAAAAATACTGAAAGTGTCTGTTACGATTACAGTGTCCACATAATGTATTTATTGTAAAAAGAATAAAAGGAAACAGAAAATGTGTGATTTAAATATTTTATTTTTTCTTCGTTAAAAGAAAGATTGGTAAGAAAACAAATAAGACCGAACATGATTTTATTTTCTATTAGAATGACAAAGTATGAATATACAGGAAGTGTTTTTTCCTTCAGACATGAGGTGAGCTAAGTAGTTTGCCTAATATTAATCAGTAGACCAGTGGATGTGGCAACATTTTCATCAAGGTAATAAGTATATTATTCCCTTTCCTATCCGGTTGCTCGGCTGCCCTCCTGTTTGGGAACCAGCAAAGTTGGAGTAGCTTCCTCTGAGTGAAATCTGAGATGTACTGATCGAATATTTCTGGAAGCACTGGGTCTTTCCACTGTGATCCTCACCAACACAGACAATCACCAAAACAGACTAGACTGTTTCTTAATCATATAGCATCACACAGCTACAATATGTACATTTACAGCACTTGCATAGAAAAATAAGTTTCTCAGCAGATGATTTTTTTCATGTAAACCACAGTAATATCAAAAAAGAAGTCAATTTTCCAAATATAAAATGCACTGTTAAAAGGAATCAATAGACACAAGTGGGATAACTTTTTCTGCTTTGGAGCACTTCATTGTGCAAACAGTAGGAGACAATTTCAACATATTAGACACAAAAACATTAATTGACACAGACTTAAGGAATGCAAGTTAAGAATTCAAGCATGTGAACTCAGAATGTTTTTTTTTTTATCATATTGGCGCAAGTTCACATTAGTCACATTGACACTTTGTAAAGTCTTAGAGCTGGCAACAATGTGGAAACCTCACATTTGACTTTGTTTGGGCCTCTTTTAAAATCATTGTGAATAGTTGTGACTGCACTAACATATATGAATATGCTTCCATTTGGCAGGCTACAAATGGAAAATTCTGAAGTGTGTCATTGCTCAGTTGTCCTTGGCGTGCATAGTTGGGTCTCTGGGGATGTTTACGGGCGTTTGAGGTTGTCGTCTTATTCTTTTAAACAAGCGTGTCAAATATGATTTCCCCCATTGCAGGAATGTTCCACTGTGGAACGTGCTCGGGGTGGAGGTGGGTGGTGCTGAGGTCTGTTTAATCTCTCTCCTCTCCCTCTGGGGTGGGTCGGGTGATGCGGCGCACGCCCCTCTTCCCGGTGGGGCCTTTGGGCTTGGCGAAGGCCTGCTTGTGTGCATGCTGCTTGGGATGAACCTCTTCGTACAGGAAGTCACCGTGACTTCCTGTACGAAGAGGTTCATCCCAAGCAGCATGCACACAAGCAGGCCTTCGCCAAGCCCAAAGGCCCCACCGGGAAGAGGGGCGTGCGCCGCANCTGGAATGATTTCAAACCTGTTTTTATTTATCCCAATAATTATAAAGGTTGCCTTGGAAATATTTGTTTACATAAATTGTTAACAAACCGTTTGAGACCCTCTGAGATAACTTAGACTAAAGTGAACTATCTAAACACTCAGTCCTTTACCTCACTGAGCCTCTCAGTCTGTCTGGCTATCAGTCCTGTCCAGACAGCTGATATCTGTCCTGTGTGTGAGCTGCGGGCGCCTGATAAGCCAACATCCCCCACTTTCATCGTACAGGGCAAATGGAAACTGTAACCGGGGTGAAAAGGGTGTTATCTTTACTTAATTATGAATGTTGTTACATCAGGGCTGAAAATTCGTTTTTTTGTATTATATTTCCATTTAATCTTGTGGACGCACAGATTCCCTGTCCTCCATCAGGGGGTGCTGCAGCACCCTCAGCACCCCTACTTCCCACGGCCCTGTATGGGCGTAGCCTACCCCAGCCATACCCTGGCGCTGCCACTGGTGGGATGTACAGTATGGGGCGGGCCATTATGCACATGCGTTAAATATTTTAACGCAATTAATTCAAAAAATGAATTACCGCCGTTAACGCGATAATTCTTACAGCATTAGTTATTTTTTTAGTATAGCATAAAGAGTGTGTTTTCTGTTTTGAAGATGATATTCGAAACAGATGGTCACCACAAAGTAGAACCTTTAATACTTCAAAAGAACATGCTTTGCTTAAGGAGTTTTTGATTATGCTGTGTCTGCAAGTGCATCTGCTCATATGTTCCGTCTGTTTCCCAGTTGGAGATCGACAACGGGGATGAACTGACCGGTGACTTCCTGTACGAAGAGGTTCATCCCAAGCAGCATGCACACAAGCAGGCCTTCGCCAAGCCCAAAGGCCCCACCGGG
>NW_011350103.1:142147-164419 GCF_000735185.1 Notothenia coriiceps
TCTTCTCAATAGAACATCTTTGATAATGTCTTCTGGCCAATCAGAATCAAGATAACGGCGTGGTGTTGTTGCAGGAAGTCCCGACGGAGAGTACTTTTGCTGTAGTACATCTCTATACACACATACATCAATACAACATTACGTGTTGATAGAAATCAACACGTAGAAATGATAGAAATCAACACGTAATGAATTAAGACCCCACGGTTTGATGATTGATAGGTGTGTGGGTTGTCTTTCATTTTGACACACAGAACAATGTTATAATAAACATACATACTGTATGTTAAATGGATATATCCGCCTTCTTTCATTTATCTTTCCACTCCCACAACAATATACATAAAGAAATGGCATATTTTGGACATAGTTCGAATGGTGATTAATCATGATTCATTCATTTTTAAGCTGTGATTAATCTGATTACAATTTTTAATCGTTTGACAGCCCTACAAATAACCTCATGAATTCACTTTTTAGCACTGAAACCACATCAGGAGGCAAATTGTCCCGTTAAAGACTCTAAAAACATTTACTCAATCCACTTTAAAAAGTTTGAAAGGTTTGGATTTTTAAGGGATTTCTGTCTCGTGTCTGTGATTTTCTCACTGGTTCAAAGTGAGGGGGATTCCTTAAGGAAAAGGTGATGTCATGTTGCGCAAAAGTAATGAATTAGGCAATACATAAATGAGAAATGTGACGGTCATGCTTCCCAGTCAAAAAAATCTTACCAAACTAGGGCATCAACTAATCATTTTTGCTTTGTCAATAAAAACTTCAATTAAAATTCAATATGAGTTGAAATAGTTCCATTTACAGTAAATGACAGTGTAAAGTATTTAGGACGCTTGAACCAGTGAACTTGCAGCATTTTTCATTGAAAAGTATCCAAATAGTTGCTGAAAATGTTCCTGAGGGTGAACTAATTGTTGCAGCTCTAGATCAAACCAAACACAAACTGACCTAATCATTAATAAATGAAACATAATTATGTTAGTTCCGAATTCTAACTTTGATTGTTGCCTATTAATTAGAAATATTTTGAGAAATAATCAGGATTTAAAGAAGGTTTTAAGGGCTTAAAGTTTGTGACAAAAAAGTACGAAGATTTGTATGCCATAATATATGATCATGATGGATAGTCTCACCTTTTTCTCAATCTCGATCTGGAGGTTGTGCTCCACCATGTCCACCAAGGGGTTTTTGCAGCTGGAATACAGCATCCTCTCTCGGATGCTACAGTTGTACCCGGGCATGGAGTAAATGAACACTGCAAAGGGAAGAAAAGACAATTAGAAAAGCTGACACAAAATATAATTTGAAACATCAAAAACGTAGTCATATAGAAATAATAGAGGGTGTGTTGACTTTTCATAATAAGTTGTGAGAATCTAATCACCTGTGGACTCTAGGTAGTCGCCTTCGTGGGAATGTTTGTAGAGGAACAAGTGGTAACGTGCAGATTCTTTAGGGATTCTCAGTGGCAGGTCTTTCAACTCTGTTGGCTCAGTGTTGGACAACCGAATCAGCTCCTTCTCAGCGTCTACTTCCTGTAGACAAAGGAATGGAAAAGTTACTCACGAGGTTGGTGGCATGCGCTTGTGACCATGTAGTTCCTGCTTGGAATTCTAGACAAAATTAGGAACATCTGTGTGGGGGGCGAGTGAATGAAATCAAGCATTTCCCTCGCTCTGAGGTGGAACATTTACTATACAAATGCCTTTGTTAGATAAATACATCAAACACTCGGCTGTCTTGAGAAGCTTTTAGGATAACAGACAAAAAAGGGAACGGAGACACAATTATTCCTTTGTACTTGGCGATGATCTGATCTGAGTTGTGACATAAAGCCTTTGAATTTCAATGAGAAGGACAAAGGCTTTTTGGGCAAAATGAGTAACTCATTGTGTCGGTCTGTAAACAACTCCTGACCAAAAAGACTCCAATCTCTCCCAGCAAAATGTAATGAAAGGAAAGAGACTTGATTTGTTTATCCAATTATTGATGGAGCAAAGGTCAAAGTGACTAATGATTTGCTCTTAAGGACTCACCAGTTGTACGTAATTGACTCTTTTGTCCCTAAAACGTTCAAGTGCTGCAATAGCGTCTTGGTGGATAGGGAAGGCCACTCCCTGCAGAGTCTGCTGCTTGGTGTCCACGCTGATGTCCGTCTGCACCTGAACACATCACAAAAAACAGGAAGAGGCACTTCAGCTTCCTATCAACCTGCCATAGACACATTAATGAGCAAATATGAAATAGATAACACATAGGTGGCATTTATTATTACTTTATTAAGTACATTCAAAAAGGTCTCTTCTTTATTAAGAGGCATATTTATACAGATATGTGCTCAAACAACCAAGTTCATTATTGAAACTAGAATTGGACTCTGTGGTAAACAGTGAGTATGTGGATTCTAACGTGTTCATGTGCACACACACACACACACACACACACACACACACACACACACACACACACACACACACAGGTTGACATGCTGGTGGTGACATTATGTCATCATGCTGCCTATCAATCAGAACAGAACAAATCCTTCTCTTGAAAAACGCTCTGGTCTTAAAATTCAATCATATGAGGAAGCAAATCCATTTCCTGTCAGGAGTTTCATGATAAAGAGTTGTGGATAAGTAAAATATAATAAATGTTTTTCTCGTTTCTTGTCATCAGAAAGTAAGAAGTGCAACAAGCAGCTTGCTGGAGCATGATGATTACGTGAGGTGCTTGTATCGGCGGTGACAAGGCGCCTCCACCAAATCAGACAGAAAACTGGAAATGCTGGGGGGGATTACTCTGATGGATTGAATCTATTTTTAGAGCTCTGTTCCCACAAAATGAAATGCCGTGCAAACATGATTGAGCCTCCGATGTAGCTACCTCGCATACCAAAAAGGATTGCGGGTCTTTTATCCATCTGCTTAGTAAAAGTCAGGCAGTCTCCAAAGCACAGCAATGATAAACATTTCAAAGCCCCTTTTTCATCTAGGCGGTCCAGATTAATGGTATATTATCTTTCTTCAACAGCTGGTCGAGTGGGACGAGCACAAACCTCACTTCCCATTTGCTCTGCTGTCTTTAATTGAGCATACTTTGGAGAGAGAGTGCACTTCTCAAACCACTTCCATATATGGTAAGAAAGACAGTTCTTGTTTGTGTGGTGAGGTCTGGAGAGCAGCAATTAGAAAAGGTAGTTTCTCAAAAAAGCAGAACAGTTCATTTGGGTTCATTTATGGGAACAGCACCACAAAGTCCGAAGAGTAAAACTTCAGATGACATTCATCCGTCTGGTGGAGTCAGTCTGCAGTGGAAACACTCCTGCAGCATTAGCAGGATATCCCGTTACATTATTATTACTATTTTCTCTGCCAACAACAAAGGAAATGCGCAGTGATACAGCTCACCTGTGCTTCACGCAGAATCACTGCTGAGTGCTCATAACTACAGAGAAATTACATTTGCATGAAGCTCTCTCAAATGTATATTTGAACACTGATAAAGAGCTCAGACATGCAAACAAGAATATATTTCATATTCAGAGTACTTTATGGTCCATTAGTTTTGCATAACATTGAAATTTGTCTTTTGAACTGACATAAAAGAAAAGATACACCAGAATAATGCTTATTAAACGTTTAAAGGGACCGAATGGCAGTAATAAAAGTGACGAGTGGACTGTTATTCCACTGGTATGTAGTCGTAGAGCTATGTGCTGTCCAAGCCCTAATATATTCGTCTCCGCCAACATCCTGCTGTTCTAATGCATCAGCATCTTTTCTCTGTTGATACTGCCGGGGCAAGCATATGCACACTGCTGCTGACCTTGTGCTGTTTGGAAGGACGCATCGCTGGCCTTCATTGATACTCTGACTGTTTCTGCTGGGATATAGACCTCACACACAGCAGATGTGTTAAGGAAGAATACTGCTGTGAGCTGCTATTTTTTCCCCCTCTGAAATCTCAGATAAAAAGGATGACGTAGTGTCATTTATTTTAAGAACTGAGAACAAGCCCTGCTAAGCACAACAGCCACTTCAGAACGGACTCAGGCAATTCAACGTGTCAACATGCCATGGGTTATGTGTGACAACAAGCCTGGGAACAGTAGCCAAGAAATTCAATCCAAGTGTGTTGTCTGTGTGTGTGTGTGTGTGTGTGTGTGTGTGTGTGTGTGTGTGTGTGTGTGTGTGTGTGTGTGTGTTCACACCTCATTCAGTTTGATCTTTCTCAGTTCCTCCTCTGCAGCAGTGAGGGGAAGGGGGGCAGCCTGGACAGCCAGATATTTCCTGTATCCACTCAGATTCATTTCGTCCTGGGTGGGCAAATAACAGCACAATCACACATCACGCAGCAATACAGTTTGACTCACTGGCACATCGTTTGTCCTTTTGGTTTCCATAAATGTATTAGGCTGAAGCTTAACTTTTGAGGGTTTGTTACTGAGGCTTAAGGGCAGATAAAAAGAGCTTTTCGCAAATGTTAAGGATTCAAGGATCATTCGTTGTCATTTTGCAAAACAGAGTTGCACGAACAAATGCAGTTGTAGCTTAGTGGATGATGTAAGAACAGAGAATAACAATGGTAGTAGTATGGGTTCCTCTTGTAAGACCTACCTTTGTGTTACCGAAAATCTCATCCTTGATGTGCCCGCCCCCAAACTCTTTCTTCAGTGTGGCTCTGGTAGCAGCATATAACATTTTATGTCGCACCTGTTGAGAATATGTAGAAAAGTGAAAGAATTTAGTAAAAATCAAACATTCTGGTCACATTGAGCTGAAATCTGGCAGATTCAGAGGATAACATATTTCCCTATTGATCTTTCCTTCTTGCTTTGTGCTGGAAAATACATTTATGTTCTGAACATAATTAGAACTGTGTTAAGTGATTGATTATATTCTTGCAAACACTTCAGTTTTCTCTCAGCATTGTTTATATCCCTGATAAAATGCTTGCAATCTTCTTCCCTGCCTTTGCTGATTTGTCTCATAGCATTAACACAACCTGTTAATTAAAACTAAGAAGCAAAAAGGGAACCTACTTATAAATAAAACATTGAGCCATAGCACTACTAGTGGTCGAAAACTCCTTAGGGTACCTTTAAATGCCCTCTTTAACACAATCTTGATTATAGGATAAATAAATACATTGGAGTTGGAGTTGACTCAGTTTAACAGCTGGTTGTGAAAGGATCGTGCAACTTCCAGGCAAGCCTCAGCCTGCAGCGAGGTGCTTTGGAGAGAGGGCAGGAATGTTAAGCTTGCATATGGCTCTCAGAAAGTGAATTTAAGTTAAATTGCAGTATGTAGTTAAGAGCGCCACATATACCCTACATGGCTTTTTCTGGCATCGTCCTCTCCTTGTAACATTCCTCTTTCCACTGCGACAGAAACAACATGCGTATGTCTATTTGTCATGGTTATTTTGGATCGCAGTGACAACACCAATCATTTTGATGGAACCAAATGACAATGACTTACATTGTATGGGACAAGAGCACAGCAAATGCAAAACACACATTTGCATGACAAGAAAACAACAATCGTGAAACACTGAGAGCGCGGATTTTCAGTCGAGAGATGAGAGGTTTGAACTAAGAGCTGTGTTATTTGGAGAGCACCATAATCTGCCTGTGTTTAGATTTTTAAGAGGTCTGTTGCCTACATTTATGCAGTATTGATGTGGTAACCCCACCCAACTGATGCTCAAAGCAGAGGAGGACAAAATGCTGTGAAGTTGCACTATTTCTATTCTACTTGTATTTACTTGCACTATTTAATCAGTTGTATTATGTTGCACTGTTGGAGCAGCCTGTGACCTAAGATGTGTGACATATCTACACTGTAGCTATGTACACATGACAATAAAAGCCTTTGAATCTTGAAAAGCTATTCATCTTGGTTTTCTTACAGTTGAGTTGTCTGGTGACCAGGCCAGGAAGATCCACTCGTAGCCCTGGTTGTTGGTGGAGTCCAGCCGGTACAGAACATAGCAGGGCACGTCGTCCTCCAGGAGGGGCACAACTAAGGAATCATACTCCTGGTCCCACTTCTTTGATGCTTTCCCGGTGGTGCCCATAGTCAGCTGCTCTGGAAAGCAGATGTGTAAAACAACACAGTCAGCAGTGCACAGATTTGTTAGTAATGTTGAAATGTCAGCTCTAGTAGAAGTCTGAGAAGAAGTACGAGTTAAGTGTTTACTTGGCAGAAGGAGCTGTAAACAAACACCATGGGACACTGCTTACCGGCCTCAATGACGACCTTTATGACTCGATATTGGTCTCCATTCCTGGCTTTGGCAAAGATGTCTTTCACATCATTACCCGCTGTGAAAAGACAGAAGGGTGTTACTTTCTATGGTTTTAAACTGATGCCTGCATGAACTGCACACTCTCCTTTTTCAGCAGCTGATTAAAATGTTTCCACCTAAACATGTTGTGAGTCTTACTAACCTGTGGACCAGGTTACCACATGTTAGACACTAAATAAAGCTTTATTGATTATATGTATCTTTATTAACATAATCTTCTAAATAACCTATTTCCTTTTAACATACTTTTAGTCAAGCAGAACATTTTTATAAATTATTTGGTCATATCCTCATCAAGCAATAATGAAACAATTACTAAACCCACAGTAAAACACTTAATGTGTATTATTTGTTACAATGCATAGAAGGTTGCATGGTTTCAGTATTACAGATATGAGAACACAAACCACCTTTGAACCCAAATACAGGCACAATACAAATATCTCTCTGATATCAGGAAGCAAGGAACAATTCCCTATAACATAGACGATGTGGTCCATTGTCAAATACCATAATTTATTACACAGCTTTTCTACGGCAGTGTTATTATTCAAACACAGGAATTTAGTTTAGTTTTATGTACATGTTAGGCGTGGACAGCAGTTTGACCTAGACTACTACACCCTGCATAAGCCTCTGCTGCACACATGTAGATAATAACTCAAAACTTTAGTCTTATATATTAAGACTTGACAGACTTTGACAGGTGAGTTAAACAGACATACCAACAAAACAACTGATCATATTTCATTTAAGTGTCAACTATATACGAAAAACCAATGTCACAACATGTGCCTGTCTCTTATTAACTCACATAATTTGCAGGTTGCTTTACCTCAAAACAGACAACCATTTCCGCGGTGTTGCTGCCATGTTAAACAGGATGTCACGCCCTTTGTCAAGACGATTTTTTATTATAACACAGAGCAGGTAATGGCTATTCGTGAATGTATTGGAACACCGTTGGTCTACCAGGCCAGCAGTTTGTTTAAATGAAGGCGTCGCCCATCTATCTAGAAAGATAAACTAACGTTGCAGGATTACAGCTTTATACTGAGAAGCTAAAGCATTTTGCAACATTGTAGAGAATAAAATGGAGTAGCACTAGACGTGATTTAGGTGGGTCATGAACTGGCTAAATGCTCAGGGATTAAAGCCTTAAAGTGCACAAACAGGGCACCACTGATCATCAGACACAGCACGATAGCTCACAGCTAGCTAGGAGTGGCTAGCTAACTTGACGCTAGCTTCTGGGTACAATGAATTGTTGGAGGTACTTAACGCTCACCCAGGAAAGGCACACACGCACAAAACAAGACATAATGAAAGAGACATTGAAAGCAGGGAAACGCATCTACCTTGAATGCCCGTCTGATGTGACATTGTGTCTTTCGTCGGATCAAGAGCTGATGCAGCTGTTCAGGCGAAACCAGGACAGAGAAGCAGGAAGAGAACTACATCAAGAAGAGCCGCCCCCCGTGTGACCTCATCAAAATCTAAATCACAGGACCTGGTCAAACAATTGTAATATGTTATAATTAAACAATTATATTATTATGTTTAAGAGTAAGAGAAATAAACAAAGTATTAATGTTCATTTATTTCCACATTTATTTATTTCAGTTTTTCTTGAAATGTATTTATTCGTGTATTTTTTGTAATCCTGTATGTATTCCTGTATTTATACATGTATTTATGTTGTACTCATGTCATGTTCTGTCCTCCATACCTGTATGCTCGTTGTGTGCACAAAGGTACATCTTTTGTCTTTTGCTATGCTGATGTTAAATCTGGAGAAATTGTCCCCACCACTTTTTGTGACGCCCATGATAACCCACATCTGCTTTTAATGTCACATGATCAAATTGACAATATTTATGATTACACGTATTCTTTTATTCTATACAGTGGAGTTCAAAAATATTAGATTGATTCTTTATATATTTACCAATAGGCTCAGGGTTGGAACACGATTAAAGCAAGTCAGTTATTTGTTCACTCTTAAATTCTGATCTTTATTCACGTAGATATGTCCTGATTTCATGGCAGCAAATCCTATTGGCGTGAAACCCTGCAACATCTGGACGCCACCGGGCTTCCTGCCTCTGCCATATGTCCCTCCCACTCCTCGGTAAATAAAAAAAATATATATGGATAGATTTTACAGCAGAACAATTGTCCTCATCCTGTCACCAGAGGGAATCTCAGGAGATGTGTCACAGCTATGGATGTGCTCACAGCTGGAGTCACACCGGAAATAATGTGAACCGGTCTTCAAAATAAGGGTTTTATTTATTATCCTAACAAGACTGTAGTTTAAACTGGCATACGCATGCGTAGCACAGTTCAGAGTTCAAATGAATGATTATAATGTTGAACTACCTCAAAGTGAATGCTATTAAGCTAAATTGTATTGAGACATTTATGTGTCTTTACCTATGGTCTTTACATACAGTCTTTGCTTTATGCATTGCTGATATTCACAAGACATTATGTTAACTGTAGAAATAAAAAGCTTTAATAAAAAAGAGCAATATTTAAATGTTCTAATGTTTATTAACTTTATTTCAATAAAATGGCAAAACAAATAACCAACACTCGTTTGTTAATGGAATGTCAACCTTTAAACAACAATATACAGGCTTTGTGTTTATCTATGCCTACAGGAAAAAAACAAACAGCAGTATGTATCATAATAATAATAACAATAATTAATTGCATTTTATCTTAGTACTAAAATACTAAATTATAACAAGAATATGTGAAACCCAAATAAAATAAAATGCATTAAAATAAGTAAGCACATGCCAATACTGTATATATCTATGTAGGTTAATTGAAAAACGTTTTTTTATCACGTTTTATTTTGAAATGTGAAAGCGGAAGTATTATATTTGAACTGTATCTCGCTTGACGCTGGTGAATAATGTGTTCGCTACATTGCGTTGCACAGATGCTATGCGTGCTGTGTGGATCCAGCCATCTCCATCCTCTGTACAGCAGCAGCGTCCCGTTCACAGCCCAGAAACAGCACCGCCCGGCGGGAACCTGCTGACGAAGCACCGCCCGGCTCAGCTAGCCCGCCCGGCGCATGGACGCTCCAGCACAATGGCAGAGGATTTGGGGATGCCTCTGTCGTACACCAACAACAGGTCGCATGGATAATCCCTCCACAAAAACCCTCCCGCATCGTTTCGTTTTTGGGATGATTAGAGCGCCGCTGTCGGCTTGATGTGACAGGAGAGCCGTGCGGGAGCGGGGCGTCTTGTCCCGGCTGTCGACTGAAAGCAACGACGGCGTGGAGCAGGTGCGTTCATGACGCTGATCCACCGCACATGCACACATTATATTACCGAGTTGCAAGCAGGTAAGGTCTGCACGAATTTCGGCCGTCCCAGATGTATCTTGGAGCACCGATATTAAAGTTGTGTAATCAGATAATTCCAGTCAAGCCTGTGTTATCTGCGAGATACGTGAGGTCGGCGATGTGACATTTGGCGTCATCGCTCTTGTGAAATTAGAGGGGATGTGTG
This sequence comes from Notothenia coriiceps, assembly GCF_000735185.1. NCBI lineage: Eukaryota > Metazoa > Chordata > Actinopteri > Perciformes > Nototheniidae > Notothenia > Notothenia coriiceps. The sequence goes on from NW_011350103.1 coordinate 152,005, forward strand.
TGGTCACAGACTTATGCTCTTTACACGGTAGTCCATTCAGGAATTGACAGATTTGGCCCGAATTGACGGACCACTCAGTGTATTTCCTGCAGGCAGCACTTAGGTCTATTGGGCCAGTAATTTACATGGTTTAGAGGAAAAGCCAGGGAGTTTAGAGGATGTACCCTACCATGAGCAAGATGATAATAATGGTGATTAGGATATCAAAGTTCTTGCAGATTCTACTGCAATCTCAAATGCATATCCATCATTGTCAGCCCCCAGGTTGATGAGTCCTTTTTGGATATTATTTGCATGTTTTCTTCCTGTATTCATGGGTGTCCTTTGGGTGCCAGCTGAGTCCCTCTCCATGCCTGTTTGGGACTCTGCACTGGCCTCAAACTGGGTACAGGTCCCATGTCACAACTGCCCCTCATGTGTATAATGGGATAAAGGCAGGAAACGAATTAAGCATTCCACTGAAGATTAAGTGTGTATGGAATCACTGGTTTAGCAAGACCCAAGGTGGCAAGTATCCGAATGACAAGATAATACATGGTGCTGGTGAAATGTAATAGCCACATGGGGGTTTCACTTTGGCAGCTCTATTTCTGGAGACGTTACATCATCTAATATTCCCACTGTGGGGTATTTTGGGAAACTGTGTCAAAGCAGGGAACTGGTTTGGGGAATTCAGTCGAGCAAAGTCAGACCAGTCACAAAGGGCTACAGCGAGGGAGTTCAGAGTGAAGTCGATGGGTGTCGTGTGTGGGCTTTAAGAATACAGAGGGGGGGGACTGTTGGGAAGTTACTCCAAGCACTGCCTCTGCTTGGCAGGTGTTCCCCAACAGAGCATAAGTGTAATGCTGCCACACTTTTTCTGAGGGGAGCACAGAGTAGACAGGCTGAGAGGATAAGCCTTTTCAAGAGCCAGCGCTTTACAGCTAAGCACTTCAAGATTCTACCTTATCCAGGTATGACACTAAACTTCAACCTGTTTTTCTGACTGAAGAATGTAGTTTAAAAGGCTTAATCTTTGTTCAGCTTTTTTGTTAAGTTGTGAGCTCAGCTAACACATTAAGCTTTTCAAAAGTTCAACCTGTTTTCATGCACCTGATTCTTTGCTGTCATGGCATCCCCATCCAGACGGATCAAGCCCTCTCTGACATGTTTGTGTGATAATCTTTGCGTTGACGTGAAAGCCTGTCTCTGCACTAAGACATCTCTGTGTAGGTGCATTGTTGGCACTGCTGCTGCACAGAGTTGTCTGAATTTAGCATAATCTCACAATCTCTCCCAAACCTCAGTTACACTCCGAACACTAATCTCAATCGGAGGGATGTTTCACTCTAATCTGCCGTGCTGATTTGAGTATAATGTAATCTGACTGAAATGTGACTTTCTCTCTCTCACCCTCTCTCCCTCTCTGACTCCCAGGTGTAGTGTGGCTGGGGGGCTCAGCAGGATGGAAATAGATGCCCGTTTCCGCTACTATTTCCAGCACCCGTGGTCGCGTCTCATCGTGGCCTACCTGGTCACCTTCTTTAACTTCCTCATCTTTGCGGAAGACCCCATCTCTCACAGTCAGACAGAGGCCCATATGATTGTGGTGGGCAACTGCTTCTCCTTCCTGTTCAACAAGTACCCGGGCCTCGAATGGAACGCCCTGAAAGTAATATGCTGGATACTGGCCATTATCACCGGCATGTTAGCTGGGAAGTTTATATTCCACCGCCAGCTCTTTGGTAAGTTATGCACACATTAATGCAGGGGAATGTGCAGAGTAATGGCTTTACTGACAGAGGAAACATTCCTCCTGAATGTTTTTTTTCTGGCGGGTGTCACCAGTTAAAGCACCTTACACTCATTCTCCACATTTCTCAAATATTAATGCAATAAAAGGCATTACTCATGTATTAACAATCGTCTCACATCTTCATAATTATGCTCCTGCACCCATTCCTCTCCCTCATAAAACTCTCTTCGACTCACTTATCATTAGAACTCATTAGAACTGGGTCAAACTGTATTTTTGAATAGTTTCATATTTTATTTCTCTCTAATTTGTATAGGGGTGCAACTACCAGTCATTACATATATTAAAATACATTATCAGAATTTCTAAATCCCAAGTTGATGCTATTCATTGCTTTATATGTTGGATCAACACTGAAGAAGAGAAAACACTCGTAGAAGTCTTACTTGGTTTTATGGTCTATTTGTCCTGCTTTTTATCTGCTCAGTGGCTCTCTACCTTTTTGGCGCTTAACCTTTTGTAATGGTGCACAACCTACTCACACCCACTCTACCCTTTTTAAGATGCATATGCAGAGTGAACACCAAGAAAACACAAACAAAGCACCACTACTTTTATTCAAGTTGTTATGTTTATTTGCGATAGGAAGCTTAGACATGAGAAACCATTCTGGGTCTTTAAATTTAAAGAAGTGAAACAATAATGAAAATTCAGATTTATATAAAGAAAAATAGGGAATGCTACTTTTGAGAAGAAAAACAAGGGGATGTTGAAGTAAAAAATGGGGTGCTCTTTAAGGGTAGGGCAAATAGTCAAGTAAAAACAAAAGCATTCATACTATCAGGACTATGATATCATTCAATTGAATGCAACCCATATATGTGTTTGAATACACACACTTTTCTGCTATGAAAGAGCCTCTGAAAAACAACACCTGTCATATTTGAGGTGTTTCAGTCGTTGTGTTGCTCACTTCCTCGACCTATCACACCTCTTTAATACATTTCCTCTTCTTTCTCACTTATTCCTACAAGCCCGACCTCCTCTCTCTTCTCACTCTCTTGACAGCCTGACTCTTTCCATTTACTCTCCTCTCATAAGGCCGTGACTCCAATCTCATCAGCCCGTCATTTGTTTTAAACAGCTTCCTATTCAACTCATGCATTTCATTTCCTAGTCACTTCACAACTCACTCAGGCGGGATAATATTGGCCACCCTGGCTTATCTCCTTGGTATGAACCATTAATGACTATAATTGGAGGGCAGAGAGAAAGATCGAGAGGGGGGTTACAGTTGTTCCCTGAGTGATCATCTTCTCTGAGCGTAAATAGAAAGCCATGAGTGCATAGTTCCTGGATTGAGTTAGAGAGGTATATTTGGTATAGTTTTATGTCAAAATAGCTCTGAAATATGAGACCGTCACAAGACAAACAATGTTTTGGTCCTAATAACAGGGTCACCAGTCAGACAAGGTTGAGAAACACTGATCCATGATGTCAATAAATATATAAGAAAATGGTAATTTTACCCGACATACATAAGAATAGTTTTATCTATCCATCCATGCAGATATTTTTGGTTTGGTTTGATATTTTGGGCAATGTGCTTTCTTGCTGAGAGCTAGTGCTAATAAATTGATACCATACCCATATCTACTCGTATTGTGAAGCTAAAACTAGGGTATGATTAGCTTAGCTTCGCACTAGCAGATACACTTTAAGTGGGGGGTAAAAGCTATCCAACTAGTCTCTAACTGACTAATAACATATTGTATCCTGTTTTTTTTTCTTCTTTTAAATCTATACCTTGACAGAAATGTAACACGGTTATGGTTGTGGTGCCTCGGCTGGTTACCTGATAACATCATAACCAAAGTCTGCGCTACTCTGTATTATCCGCTGAACAGGTTCTGAACTGCATGGTATGCAGATTATCCAAGCAGGGATACTGTTTCTGGAAACACAAACTTTTGCGCATAATCAATAATTATAAAAACAAAACCGCAACAATAAAACATTACCAGTACAGCTTAGTGAGGAAACATTGTATTCGTGTTAATTTAGATGAAGTGACCCATTTTACAGTTGTATTTGTAGTCGTGGGCATCATTTAAATGTCACACAAACGAAGCACATTTTCCTGTCAATAGTGTGCCGTATTGCTCCACTCATGACAGCTGAGAAGTAGCTCTCAGTGAGGTTTTACAGTGAGGCCCAGTGTGTCAGGATCAGGGTTTATATACTTCCATTTGCTTGAGTGTATAGAGGACAGAAAGAGTGCAGCTCTTCCTGCAGCTAGGTACGGCTAATGCACTTCAACAAGCCTCCAAACAGATGGTTTGTGGTTCTGTGTGTGGGTGTGTGTTTGTAACTGCGAAAGAGTGGTGATATGTTGTGTTTGTGTGAGCGATCGTGTGAGAGAAAAGGTCCATGTGTGTGTTTGTAATCACACAGATGCAGTGAATCTGTGGTGGAGAGGGAAAGAGATTGTTGAGAGTTGGAGAGGAGAGATGTGTCCTCCACAACATTTCAGTGAGGCAGTTATGTAATCCCAGCCCAGGTAAGGCCTAAGAGCATGCTACAGCACCAGCCTACTGTAAAATCTATCATCTATTATAGATCTGTCACACAGGCCCACATCCTGCTAGTCATGTCTTTGCAGATCTCTATACAATATATCTCTTCTGCACTCTGATATGTAGGCAGGCAGTGGAAACACTTCTGGATAGGAACACGGTCCATGCAAAGCTTTTAATACCTGGAGAAAAGCACTCTGAAATCAGAGTTTGGGAAGGTTAAAAGTATTTTCTGCGGTTACTTTTCAATAATGTGTTATTCGGATTCCATTTCACAAACCATTGCATAACCAGAGTCATTTTCACGCTCATTCTGTTTGAAGCTATACTCAACTTCATTTCAATTTGTCCAAAGTCTGACATTGTTTTTGAGAGCTGGCACATCGCCAGCGTCATTTATCATTTATGATGGCCTGGAAATCCTTCTGCAGTGAATTATACCTCCTCCTGCCTCTAGCGATTTAGTGTTTTTCTTTTCCCCCCGTTTTTGGCACAATTTATGATTTTCTCTCCCAGAAACCCACACACATGTTAATCCAGTTGTCACATTATGGTTTCTTTGCAATCCTTCTATCCATTTACGTTGTTCAGTCATGTTGCTATTTACAGTGAGCGGAGGTGCACAGGATTATGCTCTGTATGAATAGCTTGTGACAGATTATGTGATTTAAGACAACATTTGAGGTTCAAGAAACAACCTATGCTGTTCTTTCCCACCACTCAAGGCTACGTGTGCTCTCTAATGGAGGGGGCGGTAGCCAATGACTTCTGGTCATTCAGAGGGAGACTAGCTGTCATTAAGTATTTGTATTAAATGTAAGGTCTGGAAGCTGTCTATTTTGTTTTATGTGTAGTTGTTTGCGTTCAGCCATAGATTAGTGCCATATTTTAGAATTTGAAGGCCGATACTCCTTTGGGATGATCGTGATTAAGGACTTTGTTGTAGTACACAAATATGTTGTCCTTTTTAGTGGAAGTGCAGTGTTCATAAAATCAAGGACTCATTAGGCCTGATTTGAAAAACTAAGAGTCTAAAAGTGAGGCTGAAAAACAAGTAAAAATGCACTGGTCAAAACCTACATACAAATATTTGAACATCTGAGCTGAATTTTCAGAATTATTTAAAAAAAAAAAAAAAAAAGTATTTAATTACAGTTGTCAGATGTTAAATGTTTTTAATAGGTCAGGGTAATTGACAGCAAAGGATGCTTAGAACTTGACTGAGCATCCATGAGATGATAACAACACAATAAAAGCACTACTGGTCAAATGATGCTGGGATAAAAGATATGAATTCCTTTGACATTTAAAGTTGTACCCAACCTGCTACCTGAAATGAATATTAATCACACATTCTTGCCAAGATTTGGATGAGAAGATCAATCACCCTCCTTTTAAAATCTGAATGTTAAATATGAAGCTACAGCTGGGATAATGTTTAGCTTTGTTAAGTAAAAAGACCACTAAGATCTGTCCAGAATAGGCAGTATGGATTCTTTCTTACTGCGGTCCAAAAAAAAGGAAAAACGTATCCCTGTAGTTCAGCAATTTATCAATTTGTGCAATATTTCTCATACCCCACACCATTTTCACTTCACCATTTTCCCTAGAAAGAAAACTAAAAGTAATGAGCTCACCTGCTAAATACATTTGTGTAGACAAGGCCCTTGAAAAACGCTATGGTACAGGTGTTACCATCTAATATATTGCAGTGACATGTCCAACATTCATAACAAATGCCTCATACAGTACATAACTAGTTTATTTCTGAGGAGATGAATCACCATAGCACCACAGCACTAATATCATGGGCCTTCCTCACTGTAAATAACTACCCCATCTCCATAATTGGAAAAGTGAAACTGCTTCTCGGTCATCAAATTAGCATAAGATATTCACCTTTCTCTCTCCAAGGTTTTGAAACTTCTGAAAGGTAAATTGAAGGGTAATTCTGAGTCATCTGGAACGCCACCCTAACAGGATTAGGCCCTACTTTGCATGTTATTACCACATTCAATCAAATGCTGATCGCTCTTCTTCACTTGAAGGAGTCATTTGTGGCTCCAGAGCAGTGTGAACAGCACAGGAAAAGGTGACGATAATGTAAAAGCCTGCCTCCGTTGATCTCAGAGCTGTGTGTGTGTGTGTGTGTGTGTGTGTGTGTGTGTGTGTGTGTGTGTGTGTGTTGAATTAATGTCTCTGTCTATTTATACTAGTGCAAAAACAATTAGTCTTTTAATTTATCATCGGGAAATTAATCAGCAAGGATTATGATAATGTTTTAATCACCAGAGCCATTTATCAGGCTAAAGTGACAAACATTTGCAGCTTCTCTGTTTCTTTTATATCATGGCAAATTAAATATGTTCTAGTTAAGTAGAAACTACTGAACTACACTTTTATAATGACACCTTTTGGCTTAAGGAAATAATATCCGGAAATGAAATAAACTAAACTGTTAATTTACAAATAGGTGGCAGACCTTTTTCTTTGTGTATTTTGTGTTGAAATGATTATGTAAAAGCGAGAGCCATCTATCTCAGTCATGTCATCACAATACTAATAAATGTTGAATGTACCATTAAAGCAATGTTAAGAGACTTTATCATTATTTAATATCTATAATAATAATATAATACAATAACATGTCAGTGATGTCGGTTTGGAATAAGACATCAAACATTTAAACCATATTGTAATAATAGTTTGCTTTTCTGTAACATAAAGAGGACAATTAACTATGTATTATTGATTATTCTGTTGATTGTCTTTTTGATTAATCATTTAGGTGTATATTTGATTCTGCATCTATTTGACTATATACATTTACCCCGTTCTTGAATCTGTACATTGTATTGCAAAGTAATCCACAAATAGCTCTGTGACCCGGGCTGATCTATACAGCTGATCAGCAGTTATCTGCATAATTATCAACCTCATGACTATTCAGCCTTCAGCAACCTCATGATACCCCGTAGAGCTGCATGATTTACACTGTCCTTCAGTAGCCGATCAGTCTATATTAGGAGCCTCAGAGGCTGCCCCCCTCCTCTGTAAATAATGTATTATTGCTCTGGTGTTTGTGCTCTGCTGTGCCCCTGCAGCCTAGATTTATGCTTCTGTCTTATTCTGTGCGGCAGCTGTGTGAGGTTCAGATTCACTGCTCTTCTCAGCCTGGTTTCCAGCAATAGCATTTTGTATTGTACACAGTCTGCTTGGCATCAAACGGCAGACACAGTTAACAAGTAAGATACTAGCTTGTGTCTATCTATAATGGATTACTTTGCAGATAAAACCACAGATAACTTCCCCAGGATCAAAATAGGATAAAATAAGTACGAGTTTTGGAATTCAATTTACAAGCTGTCCACAAACAAGACTCACAATGATTGCTTCTTGTCTGCTGAATGAGTATATAACAAATATTTGCCAACAGTTTATCAATCAGATGATATGACAGCATCGTGTTTGCAGCCTTGCACTGCCTCTACGTCTGAATTCAAGTTGGACAGTTGGGTTTTTATCTTTCGTTGTTGAGCACAAATCATTCCAAATACTTATAAGTACAAAACAAAACCATTGAAACAGATATTGTACCATTTTATGAGTCATTTTTCATTTTCACAAAGACATTGTTAATATGCTTATCTTGTCCCGTAAACTTCCATGAGCTTGCAGTAAAGGATAAAACCTAAAGGTGCTTGCACGTCAGAGAGGGAGATAAATACACAGAGCAATAATGGCAAGAGCTCCCAAACAAAAGAAACCAGCCAAAAGGAAATTGCTTATTTACCTGAAATGGATGACTCCTTTGGTCTGGAGCCTGGCCATCAATAACATAATGAAGTGATGTTACAGGAGCAGGTACAGGAGTTCAGTGGCCCAGGAGCCAGCTGCTTGGGTCTATAGCTGCAGTCTGCAGGGGGAGGCAGCTGTGTTGTCTCTTCCCAGCTCTGATTTATTATCCAGACTCTTAGTTACAGACTCAGCTTAGGAGAGGCTCGTGGCCGTAGTCATGGCTGTTCCCTAACCACCCTGTGATGCTGCGGCCCAGCAGATGTGTGATGAATAGGGATGCTCGTGTGCAGATGCAAAGATCCTGGCAGTGTTAAATCTTTCTGTGTCTGACGGAGCAGATTCATTAGGATCCCTAAGGAGGGCAAGAGTGTTGTTTTGATGCTTCAAATCAAAACAGGAAACAGTAGAGCTGCGTACTGAAACCTAAAATAGATCAAGGTGCCCTTGAGTTGAAAAGAAGGAGCAGTGATTGCATTCGAAAGACAATGCTATCTATAGTTTAAAATCAATATGGATATAATGAATCATTTACGGTGGACCAAACATGAGCCATGTTTTGGTTCATCAAGGCTTGGTGTTTAGTTCTTTCATTGTTCATTTGCATCACATTTTCCATGTGTTTTCCAGTTCACTGCAATACAGTCAAAATATTGTTGCTCGACAACACCATCATTGCAACACCATCGCAAATAAATGATAGGACCATGTATTCATTCTCCTGTGATTGCCTGTTGTAATACAGGTGCAGAGGCTCGACTCACATACAGTAGTGTTAATGATGGGAAACAATTAAAGGGTAACATCTTGTGTTTTGTCCTGCATTGAAGCATCTACATTTGTTAAAGTTCTGCTCCCATTTACTCAGATGTTCCTTTCATTTTTTACATGTCTGTATATGTGATCAAATCAGTTCATTTTTCAAACATAATTGAACATACATTTGAATTTAATCTACTGTTAATTAATCTTTGGACAATGTGCTAATCATTTTTTGTCATCAATTAAACCAAAATAACCAACATTCAGCGATGACAGCGAATATGAGATCTTGATAATTGCTGTTTGATATTTCAAAGTTTAAATTATTTTGGTGATGGACTGATGGCTGGGAGAAAAAAACAAAATGAAAATATCCACTTTAGCCAGAATTATAATGGGCATTTGTTACAGTTTTCTTAAATATATTGACAATACTGTTAGTCCAGCAACTACTAAACAGAATAACTGATAATGAAAATGGTGTTAGTTGCAACCCTACATGTGTTCAGACTACTGTATGTACAATTGTAAAGCACAAATGAGAATGAAATGCTGATTGACTCTTATTCTACGTGTTATAGTTCCATAACAGTGCAATTTACCAGCATACACAGGTCATCATAATATTCCCATTAATATCTTCCAGTGGCACAGGTGTAACAAGGACACAAACAAGTTAACTAGTAAAACATTCAAGCATTAGATTCACCCAATCACCCCGACCCTCCTGTTGGCTCTGCAGCACAGCTTCCTGTATCGGTCTCTTTTTAAGGCCAGCAGCTTCCTCTGGAACTGCTCACTTGCCACAATGTACACCACCGGGTCCAGGCAGCTGCTCACACTGCATATGGCCTCAAAGAACTCATAGGAGGCGTACAGGACGTTGGTAGGTGTGACCTGGTTATTGATCCTCGTGAACACCAGGGTGACGATCATAACGTGGTAAGGCATGAAAGAAACAGCAAAGACTAGTATGGCGGCAGTGATGAGCCGAAGGGGCTTCCCTCCGGCACGCTGGGCTCCTCCGTGCGTTCTACCTCTCGGGAGACCCTTCAAAACACGAACTGTCTTTATGTAACAGGCCAACATGACGCTGAATGGAAGCAGGAAGCCTATGATTGTTCTGATAATGGTGATTGTCTTGACATAGATAAAAGGGCCCTGGATGTGGTCCATGCACACACTGATGTTTTCTTCTCTCTGAATAGCAAAAGTTACAAATAAGTCGGGAATGGAAGCAAGTACCAACGTGACCCAGGTGCAAATTGAGCACAGTTTGGCTTTACCCACATCCCACCAGCGGAGAGAGCTGATTGGATGCACCGTCCCGACGTAGCGATCGAAGCTGATGAGCGTGAGAAAGAGGATGCTACCGTATATGTTGATGTTGAAGGAGACCTTTTTGAACTGGCAGAATATATGTATGCCTTTGAGGTGGGGCCTCTGGAATGTAAAGTAGAGGGTGAAGGGGAGGGTGAGGATCCAGGCGGAGTCGCACAGGGCCAGGTTAAACAGGAAAATATTGCTAGTGCTCGATGTTTTCCTGAAGCAGCAGTAGTTGATTATAGCTGCGATGTTTCCCAGGATCCCGACAGGAAGGGCAAAGGTAAAGAGAACCAGGAGGATGTAGCAGTACCACCGACCATTCTCAAACTGGTTGCAGAATACTGTCGACCGGTTCAGGAACTCCAGAAGCACCTCTGGGATTTAAGGACAGGGAGTAGAGGCAGTTATGCAACTTAATTCTTAATATATTGATGTGTGTTGAAAATTGAGAGATATATTGTGAAACAGCAGCCCAGTATCATCAGGAAGTACTTCAACATTTGAATCTGCACCTTATATTTTCAGTACAATGCCAATGTTTTGTACTAACCAACAAAGCACTATAGTAAGCAATATAAAGGATGGGGTGGTGGATGGGCGTGCAGCACTTTTGAATCCTATGCAGGAGAGTGGAAATCCTGCAGAGATCTCCATTAATGTTTATTTTTCTTTCTTATTATTAAACCATATCAGCATTATTGCCTTACTTACATCGGGTCTTCTGGTTGTGTAACCGTACCTTAACTGTATAGTTTATTTCCTAACTCACTTTCACTAACCTCAACCACTGTGCAGATATTGCAGATAGTAGGAAATGAAAACATTGGACTTTAAACAGAAGTTTGTGTTTGGATATATTCCAAAGATATTATTTTGTGAATTGGTTGAAAAATAAAAATCAAGTGACTGTTTGAATATAAGGCATAGTTTAGGTGAACAAACACTGGTAAGCACACGTTCTGTAATGCAGTTTGATCTTTAGTAACACCCTCAATGATTAGTTGTTTCTCCATCTCTTTCAGACTTAAAATGTTTCTAGAGTACTTGTCTTTGTCAAGGTTATTTCAGAGCAATGGAATACGTTATACAATGGCGCATAATAAAATTAATAATACTCGCTTTAACAAGTAAATTAAGATTTACTTAAAACAAATTGTTGAGTGCAGTTTAACACCCACGAAATCCAGTCAAACACATCTGCTAAAGTGTTCCTGTTAACGTATACAGCATTTAACACCTGCCAGCTATGTTCATTTACAGTACATACACTAATTTGACTCATGAACACATTATTGTGAACTTTTGTGCACTTAATGCATAATACTGTGGAGTTAGCAACAGTCTAAATACATGCATGAAGAAGTGAGTGTGACCCTGTTCTCTCTCCACATAAATGAAACTATACATAATTCTGTAAAGCAAGGTTGGTAATCACATGTTTTATACCATGTACTTTCTGAACATTAAGCTCTATGATGCCATAGATATTATTTTCAATATTAGAATAACTTGTAGAATAATGTAGGTTTTAGTCTGTTCTATAGGCTGTGCCTGTAAGCCCTGCTCTGCGCACTTTAAATGTGATATGTTCACCCACCCTCTCCCAGGGCCTTTTTGAGTTTACAGTCTCTATAGTCTCTGAGCGTCAACAGTGTGTCCAGGAAGCGGCTGTTGTCTGCTGAACAATGAAACCTGCCCACTGTTGATCTATTGCCTCCAATATGTCTGCCTCTGTTTGCACTTAATCACAAATAATGCATTCATTTTGTTCAGCCAAGCAGATCTTAACAATTAAGCACATTTCAACCTATCATGTTAGATCCCACATCAAGACAAAACAATTTTGATTACCTATTTTTTGAAGATGAAGTTAAATATTTAGGCACTTTTATTATTCAGATTCACAGCAAGTGAACATTTTCTAAAGTCATTCTGCTTTGTAATGTAGATAGTATTGATGTTATTTGAACAGGCAATTAGAATAAGAAGTGTTTGATATGAAATCATAGAGTTCAGTTTGTACTTACCTCCTTCAGCTGTGTGAGACTTGTTGCTGTTGAAGAGCAGTATCATGATGAATAGAGACGCTGATCACATCTCCGCTCGCCTTCACTCCTCCTCCACCTGCTCTGTGCTTCTCATCTGTCAGGATGTGTTGGGGCACTGCCTTACGTGTGTGTGTGTGTGTGTGTGTGTGTGTGTGTGTGTGTGTGTGTGTGTG
>NW_011350103.1:164520-200657 GCF_000735185.1 Notothenia coriiceps
GTGTGTGTGTGTGTGTGTGTGTGTGTGTGTAATACAGGAAACAGAGGATTAAACAAAACCACACTGTTAATACATCCTAGACCTTCAATTATTGTCTATCTGTGTGCACCAGTGCAGGTGTTTCAGGGATTCTGTTTGTCCTGTGAGTGGATTACTCCTATAAATCTGGTAATCATATAGCCTTTCCCAGTAATAGTGCATGTGATCTCATTATCCAACAGGAAACCATGACGTATTCAGTTTGTCTGGACTGAATAGGAATCTAAAAGAAGTTACAGGCCTTGCTATAAATCATTGAAGGTTATAAATAGTTGTACATAATAAACTTAAATCTGAGTGTATAAAAGCCACTGAAAGCCCATTTCATATTTGTTCACGAAATATATGACATATCTGCTGATTTTGTGGAATCCTGTTCAGTAGTTGTAAATGTAGTATCCTGGCAGGTTCTTATCCTTACTTATTGAGGGCAGAATATAATGCCTGGTGACTCTTCTGCAACACTGCAATGTATCCTCATGACCAAACGATGCATTTACACATTGTCTGTTCATTGGTTCACTCATTGTTGTTTTAAAGTATTGTGGTTTATACTAAACTAACATTATTGTGTGCGGTGTAGTCATTCGTTTTAAGAGAAATGGGCCGACTCTATAGCCTCCTTATGCTAATCCATAGCATATGGAGGCAATAGATTAGGCTACATCATTGAAAATGATTCCAGAAACAAGGATTACCTTAGCACTAGCTGCCCTCAAATGGTATAAAGCTGTTTTCCATAGACTCTGATTCTATGTACAACCAACCAAAAAACCGGACACCTTATATTAACTGTAGGTACACTGTGCTTATCTGTATGCTGCATATCTGTGTGTACCTACTGCTCAGCTCTCTGGTGTGGGTCCGTTTATCACCACTAGATGGAGACACAGCTTCATGTTTGATTTTCATTTGGAAACAACTAGAAGACAGGTGGATATGATCTCATCCCAAACACTATAAATAGCATTAGAGGAGTGATACAAAAATAGTGTAAATTTAGCATCCAAACTGAATTTAGATTTGAGCTTGGTCCGTACCAGTGGATGTGTTTGTAGGGTGAGATAATGAACGATAGAAAGAGATAACAAGATGTGTGCTTTTCACTCTTTTGTTATTTTTACATTCCTGTGAATGTGTGTGGCTGTGTTGTCCATGTGTGTTGCTGTTGTTGTTGTTGTTGTTGTTGTCCCCTGCCAGGCTCAGCCTCGCAGTAGGCAGTGCTCGTGAATCACACCTTATCCTGGTCCTCTACTGTCGGGGTGCAGTGACTCAAACAGTGTGGCTGACTAGTCTTGAATCACCCCCTAGTTAAATTCTGCCCAAACAGGCTGTGAGAAGAGGGCTATGCTCGTTGGCCGGCTACTTTAAAAGTCAGATGTGCCGACACACACTGTGCTCCGACATCCAAGCCAGGGCTCATTGGCACGGGAGGCAATTAAGTTCACCCATGCAAGTCAATTCAATTATGCATCTGTGACGAGCCCTGAAATACAAGACGTATGCTGTGGCTTCACACTTGGTCACTTTACTAAAAAAATAAAATATGTGATCTTGACAATTTTTTATGAAGGCAATACTAAAGTTTATATTATCTTCCTTAAAGCCCGCTATAAGTGACCGCCAACGTTCAAACTAATATTGCAGATTGTATGTTTACCAAGTCCTTTAATGCATGATATATTTGAACATGAGGTTCATTTTTTAAAACTGCACTTTAACTCCAATAATGATCTCCATCTCCATAGGAATCTCAACATCTTTGTTTTTATGTGCACAGCGGATAAAACAAACTAAAAGTGAGCAAGCTGAGATTGAACAGCATGTAAAACTATTGAAGAGTGAACCAGCCAGGCTGTAATGGGAAAATAAATGGAGCATTCTGCTTAGCTGTGTGTGTGTGTGTGTGTGTGTGTGTGTGTGTGTGTGTGTGTGTGTGTGTGTGTGTGTGTGTGTGTGTGTGTGTGTGTGTGTGTGTGTGTGTGTGTGTGTGTGTTTGCGCGCAATTAGTTCTCAGAGGAGCTGTAACTCAAAGGGATGCTGACTGAGCTGGAAGAGAGAAAAACAAAGAGTTGTTCCTGGGAAGATGGCCGCTTCTGGCATCGGATCACAGCTAGCAGAAGCATAGGGAGAGTCTCAAAGTGTGTGTGTGTGTGTGTGTGTGTGTGTGTGTGTGTGTGTGTGTGTGTGTGTGTGTGTGTGTGTGTGTGTGTGTGTGTGTGTGTGTGTGTGTGTGTGTGTGTGTGTGTGTGTGTGTGTGTGTGTTAGTGGAAATAGAGGTGTATAGCCGAGATGACTCATAGAGGATTTCAGTCAATTGAGTAACCTTCAAGCCGTTGCCGGTTGCAGTTCACTGCATGAGGAGTGTTCATATTAAAAATGTATTTCAAGTTTTTTGACCAATCCAAGTACTTTTCCATTTGGAATTTGCTGATTCTGAGTGAATACTTGTGTTATCCCACATGTAACCTCTTGCACAATTAAATAAAAGCTTTGGCTTATACATTTGGCTCACCCAATCTTTACAGTATTTTTACACCGATTAAAATATATTTAATTGATTACACTTCAACTATTGATATGATACCACTGAAAGAAGGTTTGCTGAATGTTGTGACAGGATTGGCCACACAGAAGATGTGTAACTCTGCTGAAGTTCTTGGAAACATAAAAGCACTCTAGAAAGCAGACAAACCATACACCATCCAGGCTTATATTCAGTTCATATTCAGTCAGAAAATTATAAATTAATGGTCCATTAAAAGGAGCACTCATTCTCTGTGTTCAACTTACAGAGATGGACCAGAAAATAACCAGGATGATGTCATAGTTATGTCATCAAGGTTATCTTGGTTTGGGTGTGGACGTATGCAGACTACCTTTTTTAAACAGAAAAACAGATCATTATTGGAAATGTGGGATTGAGTGCTTTTGAACCTTGACCATGTTTCGTTTGTGACGCAGGTTTTAAAGAAGTGGGTAAAAAAAACATCCAAAATGTACAAACACCCCAAAAGCAGATTGCTTCTGTTACACAAGCAGTGTGGGAGGTAGATCAAGGACTATTACATGTTATTTCCGTAAACTGTACTTATGTTATGGTTTTTCATAATGCTACTCTGACCAGAACAAAATGTAAGCCCTTGAATTAAAGGTCTAAATGTTTTTATGTTTCTTTATTCCGGGCAGCCAAAATAATAAAATAATCATTAGTCATTAGATTCATTGCTTCCCACAAAGGAGCTAAAAGCACCAACTGTAGTCTTTTCGGGGTACAACAATGAGCTAAAAGTAATAATATAAAGCTTTTTGTCTTAATGAGTTCTGCTGCCACCACCAGAGGCCTAGCTCTTGTGAAGAGGGCTGCATATATGAATCAATGTCATGCTCTGCCAGAGAGATATTTCTCCATAATTTGATTTCTAGCCAGGATTGTAGTAAAAGAAACCACGGGTCATAAAAGGTTTGAATAATCTCTCTAATCATGCAGAACTCGCCTCATGAGACACAATCGAGCACCTCTTAACTGACAGCGTGTCCAACAGATGAAATAATGTGTATATGGAGTATATTTTGTCGGTATTGCTGATAAAACGGTAACGGGTGAAATTTCTCGGGATAACACAAGAACTTCCAAGGCCATATAAGTGGCACCTTAAAGAGGTCCTTTATCTTCATTTCAATGCCTAAAGGGCACGTGTCTGACAGAGCAGGACATTATTGATCGACATTATTTACTTTCATCTCCATTTCGTAGCCATACATGTTAGCCAATGACATGCTGTTTGAACCTCCCCTGACAGCAGTGTCCTTGTCATGTTCCCTTTAGGTCGATACCTGCGCCTGAAAGTGTTCCGCGAGGATCATGGCTCCTGGATGACCATGTTCTTCAGCGCCATCCTCTTCCTCTTCATCTTCTCACACATCTACAACATTTTCCTGCTGATGGCTGGAAGCATGGAGTAAGCCATTTCTATCTCTTTCTCTATGCCTTTTTCCCCATCCTCTGCTTCCCATTTGTTAGAGCCTCACTGTACGCTCCCCTTTGGCTTGCCGTGATTGATCGAAACATCTCGCTTGAACTGAGACTCGATAGCAGTCTGATTAATCAGCCCACATTTTAAATCACAGGTAGGAGCAGGCAATAGGAGGGTGGTTAATCCTGAAAGATCACCTCCAGCACCCACTCTTATTCTCCCATGATCTCGACTTATTTTGTGACACCTCTCTGGCTAAAATCCAAGACTTTTTTTGCCATGTCTCGCAGTCGGTGCCTTGTTTCTTCGCTCCTGTTGCCCCAGCTTACCTGCTGGGGAAACACTGCGCACTGCAGAGCCTGACACCCACACATCAAACCTGTGACAGGAATCCATTTATGCATTTGCAAAGTGTCTGTCTAGAGGAAGGAAAAACATGCCCTTGAAGCCAGCCAGCCACACGCGAGGTCACTACGAGGTGATTTAACATTTTGGGCTGTTAAAAAACAGTGGCAGGTGTCTATTCAGGTGCAAGCTGTCAAGAGAGAGTCCAGGGCTATAATGGGATCTGTCTATACAGTGATGCTTTTCCATATTAACAACAAGCACTAACTATCCATAGGGTGCAGGCAGATGAAGGCTATTAGCTTGCAGGCGAGGTGTTTTTCTTTGGCCAGAGGGATGAGTTTGTATAATCAGCCCATCTGTCACTCCGGCCAGCGCTGTGACACCGGCATCCATCTTGTCCGTTCTCTCTGGTCGGCCGAGAAAAAAAATGCAGCGAGCAGCTGAGCAGTGAGGAGCAGGTCCGCCGAGACAACATATGTTGCTTGCTCAGGGAAAAGTTACATTTGCAGTCGCAACTACACTCAGTGCATCTGTCACACCGAGGTTTCATTTTTACTGCCTCTCATTCCCGCCTTGAAATGTGGAGAAATGGGGCCCTTTTGAGTCTGTCATTGCTTTTTCTTTGCTGTCAGGAATTTCTGACTAGATGACATTCGGATAACACTTAAGGAAAAATAATGAGTTACTCAGACATTTTTGAGAGACATAATATATAATTTATAATATGATATATAATTTATATCCATCCAACATGTGCAAGTCACTCTGCTCGTATTAGACGCATCACTTGTCAAGATATAAAAAGTAGCAACCAAGAGAGCGTATTAAACCATTAAACTGGCTGACACAACACTAAAACTCATCCGTCATTATATGCATGGTTGTGTGTTGAGCAGTCACATCACTCACTCAACGTTGTAAGTCTCTCCTCGCGAAGACAGATGGTGCTGTTGTAAAGCGAGTCAACGCGCCGCTGCCAAGACACCTGGTCTTATTCTGCACTTGTCCAAAAAAAAAACTCCCATCCTGCCCTGCTTTTCCCCGCTTGTTTTCTTTCTGTTCCAGCAGTGTGTCCACTGAGGACCCGGGCCCTGCCAAAAACCATTAGTGTTCACATCTCTGTTCAAGACCGACATGTAAGAGCAATGTTCACACTCTGCCAGGATGCCCCTCCGAAGACGTTCTCCGGGCTGCGATAGCATGAATGCAGCAGAGTGGGCAGAAATGTGGCTGAGAGGATGGGAGTCTGGGGGGGAGCGGGAGAAGTGCTCCAGCCCTGATGATGCAGTGAAACTTAAGTCTTTTGATTTATGTCCAAACCCTATTTGCATCGCCCCCACACTACCAGTCCCTCACCCCGCAGTGAGGCTGTAGTAGTTTTCTCTTAGCCACTGCACAAAGGCAAAGTACAATATCCCTTTGTGACTGTAGCTGCCCCTCTGTGGGAGTGAATGGTGTTTTTCCTTTTCATTTGTAATGAAAGAACAAGCCGCTGTGAGGTATTATTACTTCCACGGGCTTTTAAAGGGTTGGTATTTTGGCATGGGTTAGCTTTCTTTGACATGTAGCCATGATGGTACACTGCAGGCTATGCTCTCTGGTAGCAAGACACACTCTCCCGCACACACACACACACACCACGCACATATTGCACACACACACACACACACACACACACACACACACACACACACACACACACACACACACACACACACACACACACACACCACGCACATATTGTTCACGTCTCACACCTTGTTCAAGTTAGTTAGCGTGTGTGTAGGAGAGGGAGTGTGTGTGTGTGTGTGTGTGTGTGTGTGTGTGTGTGTGTGTGTGTGTGTGTGTGTGTGTGTGTGTGTGTGTGTGTGTGTGTGTGTGTGTGTGTGTGTGTGTGTGTGTGTGTGTGTGTGTGTGTGTGTGTGTCTGTGTGCGTGCGCTGCGGGGTGTTTGTGTTTGCTGTATATGTTGCCCATCTCTGCGCTCATTAATATGCTTTCATTTTCTTTGACCTTTCAGCGGGTCTTGAGCTTGATTTTTACATTACATTGAAGTTTGGCTGACGCTTTTATTCAAAGCGACTTACAATAAGTGCGTTCGACCAACAAAATACAAACTTGAAGAAAACAGAATCATATAAGTACATCAGGTTTCATAGAGCCAAAACATTTCAAGTGCTACTCAACTGGCTTTAGATAAGCCAGTCCTTTATTAGTATATACGTGCTTTGTTAGTTCTTTGTTAGTAATTATTTGTTAATAATTCTATCTCTCGAAGTGGAGTCTAAAGAGATGAATTTTCAGTCTGCGCCGGAAGATGTGTAGGCTTTCTGCTGTCCTGATTTCAATGGGGAGCTCATTCCACCATTTTGGAGCCAGGATAGCAAACCCACGTGTTTTTGCTGATGGGAACTTGGGTCCCCCTCGCAGTGCGGGTGCAGCGAGCTGTTTGGCCGATGCAGAGCCGAGTGCACGTGCTGGGGTGTACAGTTTAACCATGTCCTGGATGTAGGAAGGGCCAGATCCATTCGCAGCATGGTACGCAAGTACCAGTGTCTTGAAGTGGATTCTAGTCGTATCCTCCTGATGTTGTAAAGAGTGTTTCTGCAGCAGCGGGTTGTAGCAGCGATGTTTGCAGTGAAGGACAGTTTGTTATCTAGGGTCACACCCAGATTCCTTGGAGTCTGAGTCGGGGAAACAATAGAGGTGCCGATGTTGATTGTTAGGTCAAGAGTGGGACAATCTTTTCCCGGAAGGAAAAGCAGTTCATTCATTTGCAGTATTTAATTAAAACTAGCAATACATCCACAAGGGAGGAAGATAAACCGCGACATCAGGACTGTAAACAATCACTGAAGAGAGATTGTATATCTTTTTGGGTGACAAGTATTTATTCATGATTAGTAAAATGATTTCATCAAAGCCATTATCTCTCAGCTCGAACAGATTTCCAGACTGCGTAATCTTACACATGTCCAACTGAGCCAATATTTAAACAGCCCCTTCTAGGTCAACAGCTATCAACCTGTTACCTGGCATGTGCCATATCAGGGAGGAAAATCCCGTCCGCTGAGGCACCCTGGGAGCTGTAAGCCACACTTGTTACCAGACCCTCGCATCTGGGCCATTTGCATTTTAATGTAACTGTCAGATTAGGAGGGGGGTTGTTTGTGTGAAACCAGGGGAGTGTGACCGCCCAGGGAGTTTGACGGACTTCATGA
The DNA here is from genome assembly GCF_000735185.1 of Notothenia coriiceps. NCBI lineage: Eukaryota > Metazoa > Chordata > Actinopteri > Perciformes > Nototheniidae > Notothenia > Notothenia coriiceps. Next base: position 172,105 of record NW_011350103.1, read on the forward strand.
ATGTTTTGTCACGCCGCACAATCCCATTCCACCATCTTACGGCGCCATTACCAGCCGAAATCAGCCCCTAATTAGATGGTGTTATTTAATTAAGACGGCCCAATGCGTGGCGTGCACATTAATCACGACTAATATAGAGAAAGGGGGTGGTAAAGTAAGTGAAGGTGGAAGGAAGGAGGGAGGGAGGGAGGGGGTGTGATGGGGAGCTGGAGTAGGACAGTACAGCTGTAAAATGACTTGTGTATTTGTGTTTGTTACCCAGTAAAGGAGACACAGATGGATGTCAGGATAGGCGGGATAAGAGGGGTAATCTGGGCAGAGCAAGGGGCGGTGGAAGGTTTGCATTTGGTGGATAGCTTTGATGAGGAGCAGGGAGGGATGGAAGTGGCATTTGACAACAGTGATACCCTGAGCGGGATTAGACCCCATCATACGAGGGTATTTGTCTTTTGTTTACCATGATCCTTTGTGCCGCTTGCATGCTAGTCCCCCTCCTCTGTCTGTTTGCTTGTCTGGCACTAAGCTGGGGTAATTCCATGAACAAGTGGATTTAAAAGGCTGAATAAATAGCGTGTTGCGGTATGTAGATGCCTCCTGTTGCATGCAATCACACATGAGACTTGCTGCTGTCTACAGTACAGCATGTCTGTGTTCACTTTAAATATAGATACAGACAAACTATAAAACTGTAGTCAGTCCTGGGCAGTAGTGTGTTACAGTCATTTGATTTCATTAGTCATTTTAATTAGTAATGTAATTAATATCACAAGATACAATGATTATTAAATTGAAAGACATGGATTATTGAACATATTTTCTTTTTATTTGATTTTTAAGCACATACAAAGTAGTCTTTGAAGTGTTGTATTGTATATCTAGTATAATGAGTTTGTGTCTGAAAACAAGAATGATCTGCAACCATGCTGTGGTCTTTGCTAAGCAGTTGTGACATTTGTGGTAATTGTGTTTTGTCTGTGATGAAAATGTTAAGTCCATTGGCATTTCAGATAAAACAACAAATATTTTGTTCGGTCTAAAGCATTTCTGAAAATCACTTGTTTCTTACATTTGTAGAGCAAAAGCTTAATCTGGGAAAATAACTATTATATTAATCTATTTCAAAAATAATCTTTTTTAAATGAACTGATTTGCTTAATATTGCATAATATTTAAAAATGCAATCGTACATCTTTACTATTAACTAAATTGTAAAGAAACCTGTTGCTCTTCCTAAATCCCATTAAAAGTCTCGCAGTGTAAATTCATTGATCATTTTTTCGTTCCCTTCCTCACTCTGCCTCTCTCGTACTTTCACACACCCACACGGCAAATCTGCTGCTGTCTTTCACACTCCTACATGCACATTATGTTGGTATCTCAAAAATGAGTCATTACGTATTTAACAAGTCTTTAGTTACAGTAGAGCTTTCCCTCAAAACTAATGTCTCTCAGAATACGTCTGAAACAGTGTGTGATCTGTATGAAGCGGTGAAGTCGGTCACTTCCTCTCTGATTATATTACCCTGATGTTTTCTGGGACAGAGAGGGGGGGGGCTTCAGTAGTGGCTGCAGCCCAGGTCCTCCACATACCTCAATGTCATATAAAGAGAAACAGCCACATTGTAAACAATAAACATCATAACCTTGACAGCAGTGGGCCTCCACTGGGAATATACGATATGTATTGTATTATAGATGAATGTGAGTGTCAGCGAACATGGATGCAGGGGAGGGGTGTTATAGCAGGAAAGATAGATTGTCCATGCATGTGTTCATGTTTGTGTGTAATAACACGCAGCCACACTCATTCCTCATGTTTCAATAAATATAAATAACGAATAATATATCAGTTCCTGCGTTTTGATGCATCACCTCCATGTACAATGTTTTTTAAAACATGGGCATGTTGCACAGTTTGAAAAAAAGACTAGCCTATCGACAGTATACAGGACAGTCAGAATATGTGTAAACATGAAAATATTGAAGGTATCTTTGAAATTAGCCCTTTTACATTATCATATTCAGGATGTGACGTTTACATGAAACATAAAATAACCTATATTCATGTCCCAGTTTACATGAATCTATTATTGTCCAGGTTTCTGATCATCTGCGTCGTGTATCTGTGTCTCCTTCTCATCCTCAGACTCACTTCAATTTCAGTTTATAAACATTTACATTGGATTGGGAAAACGCCAGCAAACATGGAGGACACTGATGGTTGTTATAAAACCAGAATATGGTGTTTGGATGAGCAAACAAAAGTGAGTCTTGTCCATTCGTCGCAAAGGACGAAGTGCGGTGACTTTATCAAAGAGGGACACATTTTGCAGAGGAATTAGGTCAGGGTCCATGGACGGGTTGACAAAAGGTCGGACTTAAACTCAAGGGACTACTGTCAGTGTCCCGTATCCTACCATCAATCAATATTGATTTCCTTTTACCACGACCACCATTGTTCCCTAACCTTAAAGTGGTTATTACTGCAGCCATGAAGACTACGATCTCCTAACCTTAATTAGTAGTAGTACGATAACAGCCTTAAGCTTGATGATTGCCTAAGCAAACTTGTTTTTGTCCCTTAACCAAAACTTGGCTTGAATGGGCACGAATAGGTCACAGATTTATTTTTTACAACAGTGATTTGTAACGGTTTTAAATATCAAATATGTATAATGACGACCTGATAGGGGTGTTAGATCAGAAATAAGCCTCTTTGTCAGTGTGGGCATGTGCGGGTGGAGGGAGGGAGGGGGGAGTGTAGTGAGTGTACTGTAATATTACAATATATGAAATGGCATCGATTATTGTAAACTATAATGAAATGAAAAGACTTGTAAAAAAAAAGAAAAGAAATAAGCCTCTTTGAACAGTTTATAACCCACAGATTTGTTGTTGTTTTTGTCTGTCTGACTGGTTGTCTGATTGCCTTTTGTTTTGTTATGTTTGTTTTGCCCTGTTCTTCCTTGTAAAGCGACCTTGGGTCCCATGAAAGGCGCTATATAAATCTAAGCTATTATTATTATTATTATTATTATTATTAATTAAAGGACTTGTAGGGGAACTGATGTTAAACATGGAGACTTGGTTTTCAACCCCTTTTTGGTTCAAATGCCAGCGAAATGTGACTGCAGGGCCCGATACAGGGCTGTCAAGCACACTGCCTGATTGCATTCACTCCTATTCATGAGCCAGGGTAATGATAAGGACAAAAGGACTCAATCTCCAGCCAGTGTAATACAGTAGATGTGCTTCTTCTGTGCTGAGTGATGAATTAAGATTGAAGTTTTAAAGTCGCCTTGAGAGATGCAATAGTCGAGGTGAAGAGAGTTTGTATTGACAGCTTTATGCTCCCTGGTAACCACTGCTGCTCAGCGTTGTATACTGTAAATAGGACGTTGTGCTCGAAGAGGGGACAGGCAATGCATTTCAATGTGGAGAGAGCCAAGGTCGCAATTTAATGTTCTGAATGAATCCAGCATTTACAGGGCAGAGGAGGTCACTCAATTGCCAGTCACTAAATCACTGGGTGTCTGACAGAGAATACAAGTTGATAAACCCCAGCTCAGAGGCCTATACTTCCAAATGGACGGTGAAAGAATATAATGGAAATTAGAGTATTGATGACTCAGAGTAGTGAAAGCTCAGCAGTCTGTTGTATAACCTCAACTATCAGGGCTTTTATAGGCCAAGTCAATCTTTGAGTTGAGACTTCTTTAAAAAAAAAAAATCAAACCATAAGCTTTTTTCTTTAAATCGATGGATCTATGGAGTAGTACAAAGTGCTTGGTTTATAGCAAAGCATGACATTGCAAAAGTGTTTTTGGCACTACAGTATGCTGCAGTGTGGGTAGTTGAAACGGTAATATAAAAACAAGCATGTTGTTTTTCACATTAAGATATATTTTTTACACCATTTTTCCAATTAACCAACATATAAGTCCATACTGAAAGAAAACTAATTTGTTGCAGTTCCACATTGCTGGACATTATTAATATGCACTATATATAACTAGCTGCAATACAATAATATAGAAAAAGGGTCAAGCAAAACTCATTATAAAACACTAATGTAGCTTATGTCATTATGAAAAAACAATCTGGTGCACAGTAGGTGACCCATGGTATGATGAAAATAGCAATAGTTTGACAGGATTGAATTTGGATGGAAGGATTATTATGCGAACATGTGTTTGTTGAGCAGACATAACATCTGAGTACCATCAGAAGCTTGAGCTTTATCCAAATAAAATAGAGTGAGATAGATATTATAGTACCAACCCCAATTAATAACTGAGCCACCTCAAAATCATAACTGATTACTTAGCACTATAGAAAATAGAGCATCATAAACATTTAATGATCCTGCAGATGAAAGCTTTATTGCCACAGTTAAACATGGCCTTTTACAGTGGTTAATGTCAACCAAGGGTAACGTCCAAACTCTTAGCTCTACAACTCTTTACCCTCTAAAGCGCAAAATTGTAATTTCTCGCAAATGATGGAACAAGACTTTGGAAGGCAATGAATTGTCCTTGAATATTTGTCTGTGAACAAGTGTTGGAAACCTGATAACACTCCTCANGGGGTCTGGCTGAGCCGGCCGGCTGGCACTGACACTGCCACTGGCTCTGCGATTAAGCCACGGGAGCCATTTTGGGGCTGATTATTCATGGTGCTACTGTACTGATGTTCCACTACACTGAATTCTCTCATTAGGTCATCCGGCTCTAAAGGCCATTACATTTTCAGTCAGCATGAATAAGTCAGAGAGTTCTGCCTCTGATCATGCCGTGCAAAGAGTCCCCAAACTCATCATAGGTGCTCTGCTGAAAAATAAAAAATGAAACCCCCCCTCTCTCGGGACAGGGGTAACATTTTCTCAATTAAATATGTGAGAAGTGCAAGGGTTGGCGGCGGGTTATTTAAAAATCTTATTAAAGCTGAGCGTGTGGTGCCAGCAGACAGCATTTCCAGAAGTATCGATCAGACATTTGCAGCGGGTAAATGACTCCCAAAGGGAACACTGGAGCAATGCCAAGCCTCAGAATGTCTAACTGACTTAATGCAGATATAAATCCCCATTCCAATCAAGGCCTTTTTATTTGCGGTCCTGAGCAATGCAATACGTCACCTGCGCTGCTGCACGTTTCCGTCAATAAAACGCTGTCAAATCTGTTAAATGCATGCTGCATTGACGACATATGATTTATAATGTTTCCTTCCAAGGAGGAGCGCTCCTCACACAATGCAGTAAACAGGTACTTGGTGCTTCGGGTCGTTGGCTTGCCACAATTACTCATCATTGTTCTGTATTCCCTTGGGCCATTTTTTATGCTTTTCAGATCGGGATGCATAAATAATGTGAAAAGGCACGAGCAATTAGCATTAATTAAAAATGAACTACTATTAAAGCCTCTACATTAACTAATAGCTTAAAAGGATTACCCCCCAATTGCTTCTCAAGAGATTGTTTAGACGTCTCATTTACAAAGTGAACAGCACACCAAATGGAACTGTTAATGCAATCAGCTAAAAAATGAAATTAAAAGAAACCATCAAGGGCATGGAGAGACATTAGAGAGAGAGAGAGAGAGGAAATGAACTGTTCACCAGCAAGGCAGTAGGCGAGATTTTCCAGAGCCCTCTGTGCAATAGAAAACATTTTTATTGCTGTTTGCTGCTGGCCAGAAAATGACCGGGGGAAAACAAAGACGAATGGAGCTATTGACTTCAAATACGACCCTTTGAAAGCAAAGCCACAGGCCTATCCATCGCCATCTATTGTATTCATGAGTGTGACCTGTGGGGGTGGGATGAGATGGAGCTCGGGGGGGAGGTGATGGGTGCCCACCTGCTCCACTCAGCCTCTAAGACACTAGCTGCCAGGAGATCAAACAGGCCTCCTCGCTCCCCTCTGTTCTCCCCTCTCCTCGGGAACAGGTCCCATATAGGAGGCGAGTGACCCACTTTTCCTCCCTCCCTGTGCTATTACCTGGAGAAAATAGACTGATGTGGTGTGTGTGTGTGTGAGAGTGTGTTGAGTGGGTGGTTTTGCAGTGCTGAACAAAAGCTTCTCATCTTCACTTACTGTTCAGAGATGAAGGAGTAACTAGGACTCCAAAGAAAAGCATGTCATTTCTTATCAAATACTATTGCATGTGAGATTGTTTCTCTAATGGCTTGTCTTGACCTAGTCTATGTTTTGTTTCTGTGCTGCTGCAGTGGATGTTAACTGAGCTCACTCAGATCTAGTGCATTATCGGGGGGGATCTCTTTGGGATGGCAGTGTTGATTTGAAATCAACTAGACATGCGACAAATTTGCCAAACAAATGGATAATTTGCCGAACACTGCGAGACCAAATGAAAGCGATGATAATGCTTTGATTCCAATGCTCCCGGTGTAAATTGTTTACAATCCTCGGGGCTTTATGGAAGGTAGAGCCATCGCTTATTGTTTTCACAGGAGCAGATTGATATTGATCGTCTCTGACAGCTAGCATCATGATACTTAGCGGCAGTGACCATTTTCTCTTTGGCCCTGCACTGACTCCCCCTCTGCTGGATCTTTTTGTCAGTCGTGTAGCCACCTCTCCTTTTCTGCCTCCTTTTACTACCCTCTTAACATGTACTTCACTTTTTATGTCCTTTTCACTCTTTGTCTTCTTTCCTCTCAGGCCTCACTTGGTGACAGATTACATGGGCATCAGGAATGAGAGCTTTATGAAGATTGCTGCCGTGGGGACGTGGATGGGAGACTTTGTCACAGCGTGGATGGTGAGATCTCAACTCTTGAGGCCTAAACAATAGATAGTGTTGCATTTATTAAAAGGTTGTATTTAATTTAAACATTACATTCTACAATATTAAAAACACATTTGTATACAATTCTCTTTTAGCCATGCTAGCAGCTTGGTATTGTAACTTGTAAATATTCATGGTCCCCAGATGACGAATCCAAAGTGATTTTGGTGAACGCTTCTCTTATCATGCAGCTCCGACAGGTTGCAATTTACCACTTGTTTGACACTAATAACTCTTAATTTAATAACCATAATTAATCAACACCTTCCAGCTGTTGTTGTTTAGAGAATGCTAAACATTAGCATGCTACACCAACATGCTAAACCATTTTTTTGGAATTTGTTTTCCCATACCTTACCATTAGAACTTTAACCATGTTTTTCTATTTATTAATAGGCCAGATTGTCATATTTTAGAAATTGTATACAAGTAATTGTTTTTATGTTGGTACAAAAAGTATTCATATTTGATACCAAGCCCTCACTAAATAGTAGTATGTTAATTTGCCAAACACTTGCATTTTAACATTCTAAAAGTGCAAAACAGTCACCGACACCGTAGCTAATGGCTAGCTGCAGGCTTGTTAAAATGCCGATGTTAGCACATAGGAATGCTAATTCTTCTTAATTTTCCCATCCCTACCATCTTTTCATCTATACCTCATGAAGTAATCTTGGCATTATGCTGATGAAAGTTTAGCCTCATCTGATATTAGATAGATAAGTCTGAAGGGATACATTGGAGATACGCTTTAAGAGCTAAAGTACATTTGATACACCCTTTTAAATGAGCTAATTAGTAACAATGGCTTTCCTCCGGTATCATCTGCTCACGCCAAACTGTGTGGATGATTCATTGCCCCACTGATGGCATTCAAGACTATCATTTATTCATCCTCAGTTCTCTACAAAGTTTCCATCAAAGATCACAAATGTTATTTTTGAATATATCAAAATCATATATGAAATGCAAAATGAAGCTATTAGTCACACACTTTTCTAATTACTAGGCCAGGTATATCCTCTCCGCTGATGTAAGGCACACACTGAAAGCCCTGTGCGCATCCAGATCAATCTAATACCAAATCTTTAGAGTAACATGCGGTTTGATCTAAGAAGGGTCAAAGGGAACAATGAATGCACAGGGGGGGGAGGGAGGAGAGAGTTTGTTGGTGTGTAGAGACCTACCTTTGTTCATTTGTCAACATAAAGAGAGGAGGAGAGCTCCAGCGGGAGTGGACTACCTGTGGTGGGAGGAGTGGAGCTCTGGCACCGACATGCACACAGCTGAGACAACTTGACATGCTCCCTCACCGCTCACATTAGTATTCCACAGTACATACTGCAGAGAAGAGAGAGGGGGAGGAGGAGGAGGGAGTAAGAGGGAGTAAGACACTGAGGTGAAGGGGAAATGTAGTCTGGTCAGAAGGGAGGCGTGGGGGAGGCAGTAAGTGAGAAGGTGAATCGGGGAGACAGAGGTGTGTGTGTGTGTGTGTGTGTGTGTGTGTGTGTGTGTGTGTGTGTGTGTGTGTGTGTGTGTGTGTGTGTGTGTGTGTGTGTGTGAAAGGAGAGTAAGTTGGGCCAAGGCAAAGCGCTGATTCCAGAAATTACTCACAAGGTTTTTACATTCGATTAATTCAACAAGGCACTTTGAAGATGACCTCTGTGTCTCCTCCGCCGAGCAGATTTACAGTGTGTCTTCCCCAGATGAGTGAACAGGAAGTGTCTGTTTTTGCAACGCTGCAACGGCGAAAACATCTCATACATTGCCTGATTCAAATCCTCTTTCAACACGAGCTACAGTTTCTGCAGTGAGGCGCTTTATTGACGAACTGACCTTGCTTCTGCAGTGGCTCCACACAAAGAATATAGTGGAATATTTCATACTTGTGTTTAAAATGCTCTCTGTATCAGTCAGAACATCTACTATCTATTGTAGTAATAACATTATCAGATGTTAGAGGCAGTGAAAGACAGGTACAACCACAACATTCATATTGAAACAAGTTGATATTCCTTAAAGGCAATGACACAGTCATTCGTGTGTAATCACAGATTTTGTGTTATTCAATTATTTAATACTTTGATAATATGTTATAATAATATGTATTATTAAAACAGATTCTAATTGAAATGTTTGAGTGACTTGGAGGTGGATTTATGAATTTCAGCCATTACACACTGTAACGTTTTTTACAATATTTTGTTCCCGCATTAGTGAGGTCAGGACTCTCAGGCTCCTGTCTGTCCATTAAATATGGAGCCTTGTCTGGGAGATGGTTACCTTAGCTTGGCACAAAGACTAAAAGCAGGCGGAAACTGAAAAAGCCTGTCTCTGTACAAAGCTGTAAAAAATGATTTACCGGTGACTCTCAAGCTCCCTAATTAACACGTTGTATCTTGTATGTAAAATTCGAGAAAAGAAAGGTGAAAAGTGACTTCCAGGAGGTAACTGCACCTCCAACAAAATTGGGAGGCATTAACCACTCCTGTAAAGCCCTTTTTGCACTTACTTTTTTTTTTACCAATTACGGTACACAAACAAGATTTAATGCGTCACATAACTTTACTCGTGCTGTAGGAATATTTTGTTACTTTGAACACAGCCAGGTCTAGTCAAAGTAAAGCTATTTGCCTACAATTTGTTAAAATAATCTGTCCTTACTTCCTCTAAATCTAATCTTCATAAGTAATGAAGTGATACGCACGTTTCTTTCTGCAGGTGACAGATATGATGCTCCAGGATCAGCACTACCCAGACTGGGGCAAAGCAGCCAGAAGGTTCTGGAAACAAGGCAACAACCGGATTGTTCTTTTCTGGTATGTTCTCATCAAGATAAAATGTCAATGAGACCATGTGTATCTTTTTTGCACATACAGTAATAGGATTTTTATAAATGTCTCTGGCTACTGGCTACTGAAAATATGATATATTCTTACAGGGCTCTGTAAGGGCTTTGTAGATGTGTGTGTGTGTGTGTGTGTGTGTGTGTGTGTGTGTGTGTGTGTGTGTGTGTGTGTGTGTGTGTGTGTGTGTGTATTCATAAGTGTGTGTGTGTGTGTATTCATAAGTGTGTGTTATGTGTTCTCTCCAGCCCTCCGCAGGGTTACACACAGTCAATAGCCGTGTTAATCTTCCCTCACTCAGTGTCAGCACCTTTAATTAGGAGAACAGGGAGAAAATCAATGGACACAGCAAGGTCACGGGGCAAACCATAACCCTGCTTTCTTACTTTCCTACCACAAGCTGTGACCCTTAAATAACTGCTAAACAAATGCTGCAAACCACGTCTGATATGCCCATTACCAGACAGCCAGTAGGAGCGTTCCCCGTTTAGATGCATTACACCACCAGTGCACGGTCCCAGCGCCGTTCATTCACCAGAGTGGCTCAGAGCTGTCAGTCAAACACGACATGTGAACGCCTCTCAGTGGTTCATTTCAGGGTCATGGTGAGAAGTGAAGGGTTTAAAGAAGACATTGCGGTTGAAACAGTTTGACATCTGTTTGATATTTACACAGAGAGGTCTCACACTTCACATTCAGTGTGGCCGCATTGTTTAACATTTCCTATCGCCGCATCGATTCACCTGCAATTAAAATGCAAGCAGTCAAATTGTTCTGTGACTTTTTCTGGAGCCCTTCATTTTATTGACACATGGCCCGACTCACACCGTCACAATCAATGCCGGATTTGACAAGCTTTCGTTTGAAACTCAGAGCTTGAAATATGATTTGATAAATGCGTTGCTGGATGTATCTTATCATAATGCGCCGAAGGGGTCAGGGACGAATCGTAGAGGACAATGCCAAAAATGGAGGCAAAGGACTCCCACAGCGGAATAATAAAACCCCTTTAAAAGCTTCTCCCATACATTCGAAATGGGATATGAGCTGGCATTCACTATCTGCAATGCAGCCAGCCGATGTGTGGTGTGAGAATGCTCGCAACAGCACAGCAATCACAGGGTGACATTGAGACACAATGCACAGTGGAGAATAATACCAGCCCTTTCCTCAATGTGCCATTCTTCATATGGGACATTTCCCAGTAAAATGTGTAGGCAGGACTACAGCAGCGTGACACAAACACAATTCAGAGAGTGTGAACGATTTCAGAAAAAACCCACAGCAATCACTGCATGCAGGTAAAAGATACTTTGGCTCATGTTAAATATGGAAATACATGGAAATGTATATATATGCAGTAGGGTTTTGAATGGCATTGTTTCTGCATCCACAAACAGACACTTTTTTCCTCCTTGAACATTCATCTTCCTCGAAGCTTTATCTTCTGCCTTTTTTCAAATCCAGGTAAAATCGTTCTTCAACACATTATTGAGTCTGTGAGCAGAGGAACAGAATTGACTGATTTATCTGCGTATTTTTGCTTTTGACGTAGGAAAGGAACTGGAGCTCTTTGTCTTCCAAGATAGACACAATTAACTGTTCACATCTTCTTCTTTATAGATATTTTAACGTTTTTTCACGGCTCGTCTCCTTTTGAATGTGTGTCAAACATTGATTTATATCCCCTTCACTGCTTGCCTCTTTTTTACTTCCCCTCCTATCATCCCCTCCCCTTGGCTCTTTTTTCATTCCCTTTTCCTTTCCTCTCCTTTCTTTTCCCCTCTGCCCCCCTCCTTCCTTTCCTCTATTCTGCATTCCTTCCCTTTCCTTGCTTCCTTCCTGCTGCCAATCCTTCCTCTACTCTCGTCCTATTTCTCTTTATTTGACCTCCTCTCCTCTGCAGGACTGTGCTCATCACTCTGACCTCGGTGGTGGTTCTGGTCATCAGTACGGACTGGATCAGCTGGGACAACCTGAACCGCGGCTTCCTGCCCAGCGACGAGGTCTCCAGGGCCTTCCTGGCCTCCTTCATCTTGGTTTTCGACCTTCTCATTGTCATGCAGGTAGACCGCTCCCCTGTGGCCAATTAAAAGAAGGGATCTGGGACTTCTCTTGGCTTATTCCTCTACCCATCTTGCCAGTTCCCCTCCCTCCCCTGCTATTCATCAATGGGGCACTGCGGCACAGAGACGGGTGTTTGATCACTCTCAGTTGGCATTCACACAAACACATGCACACGCACATGTATACACCCACAAATATATAGACATACAAACGCTTTTAATTCTTTACATCTCCTCTCTGTCGGTCCCTCCGTCCCTCTCTCCCAGGCCTCAGCCATGAACTCACCCTTTACTCCCCTACTCCCCTGTGAGCCTGGTTTATTTTCTTTAATGATGACTCACAAGAGTTTTTCTCACTTTCCCCACTTTTTTTTTCCCAGCCGATGTCCTCCCTCCCACAGGAGAGTGTAAATCAATAAAGCCTGTGTCAGTGGCTCATGCATATGCAAATGTGTTTGTCTGGGCATAACCACATATCTGCGTATTGAAGCGGAAAGAGAGTGGGAAAAAGCGTTTTTTTTTCTCCCGTTGTTTTTTTACGCCCGGAGCCAGTAATGCCGGCCAATCATGTATGGGGTTTGACTGCCAGCCTAATGCAACAGGGCTCCTCCAAATGCTTAATGAACATATTTCACAAGGCCTTGTTGGTGGGTATTAGAGGACAAGACTAATATTTGCTATCCACTAAATATATGTTTCTACTCGGTTGATTATGCTAATTAATAAAAGCCTGCAAATTAAAGGGAGAACATCTTCTAGTGTTATAAATACACCATTCCACAGAAACATGGCAACTGCACTAATAGTATTCCTATGGAAATATGTGTTAGAGCAACTGCACCACTAAAAGTGACTTTTCATTATTACTGTATAAGAAGGGCTTGAGGCCGCTCTGGCCTGTAATTACTTCTCACTGTGGTGTTTTTCTCATTCATTTACCCAATTATTGTGATTATGCAGATATACAGAAACAGCTTATAGTCTGCATGCGTTTTCTCGCAAAGATGCCAATGTCTTGCTGTGGCCAGCCTTTTTAGAAATAAAAACACAAATCTGATGTGACATTAAGGAAACGCTCCCTATTTTTGACATCTCCGTTTGACTCCCTTAGACAGTCTGGACCAGCGACTCCCTCTCCCTCTGACTTGCTGGTTTATCACTCCCCGCTCACATAGATTTGTTTACGACAGGCACTTTTCATTTTCTGCACTGTGTACAGAGAGCACATTTACAACAGTTATTTATGATTTAGTTGGACTGCGCTGTTACACGGCCCAAGCACTGGAGGTCGACGCTACATTCCACCTTTCGATAAAATCCGCCACTCTCCCAACAGCTCCATTCGCCTCCATCTTGGAGCACAGGGTGCCATTGTTAATCTCTCACCTCCATGAGAAAATCTGGTTGTTGTTGTTCTCAAACTAATTAATTCCCCAATTAATGACCTGCCAGGATTTGCCTCCAAGCTGGGTTTTACTTTTTTTTTCATATTTTCGGAGCATAATTGTACCGTTTCTCCCAGCTGAATGTCAGATATCTATGCCCTTTGTGTATATGCATATACACATTTACATATGGGGATCATATGCCTGTATTCACACTATCAAATTACTCTTCCCATATATGTCTTGGAGACTCATTATATTCTGGGATAGAGGTGCATGACTTGAATACCATGCCTGTTAGTGCTACAGCAACAGATACTGCAGATATGGAAGAGGAGTGGATGACTTAATTAATATCCAGGGGACCATCAGCAAGCTGTTATGCTGTTCATATATGTAGCCATGGGAGACTCTGGATCACATGAGGATACATGGAGTGTAACATGGTAATGTGAAGCCGTAGCTCTGTGCAAATAATGATAACCGAGGGGAAATATTGCTAATATAAAAATTCTAAGATTATGTGTGCTTTTTTTTGCTGTAATAGTGATAAAAGCTCCTATGCGAGATGATAAAGTCAGCTCAGTGGAAGGAAATGTTTCTGAAACATTTGCATTTTCATCGCTATTAGAGGGATTTTCATTTGTTTCATCTGTGTTTGCCAGTTTAATTACACTCTTCATTATGCAAAGTTGATAAATACAGTTTGTGTAGTACACATTTCAGTTTTAAAAGTAAGAATTTACTTAATGTAAAATAAAGATAATATGGCTTTATTTTCAATTTTTTACAATTACATTTTTATTTAAGGAACCACCTTCAGCGTCAGATTTTTTTAAAACAGATGTTCTTATTGGATGTTGCAAATCATTATTCTATGAAACAATTTAACATATTACAAACATTATTTATCTTTTGAACACACTAACTGAAGCATATGTACCAACATGTAGGAGGTCTTTCAGATTAACTCAATAGTAAGTGTTCTTTATGATTTAGGCTAAGTTACCCATTTACATTGTATTGAAGGGAAACTAGTTATTCACAAAACTGATCACAATGTAAACAAGCACAATAAAAGTTGAAGTTTTATTGACGAAGGGATTTTGAGAACATTGTGCTATCTACATTTTCTTGCCTTTTATTTTTCTGTATTTATTTTTCTGTTTTTCATATGCACCTCATCAGGGTAGTGACTGCTGATTAGCCACCAAATATAACCACACTCAAAAAGAGCTAAGTGGCACCACAAGGCATGGGCAGCTTCTAAATGTCAGGTTTGGTTGCGTGTTGATGTGTTTTGACATGTTGAAATCCCAGTGCACATTAGAACACTCCAAAGTCCTGTAAACACACAGCGTAGTCAACAGCAGCTGGCACCAGGTCTGACCTCCAGTCAGTGCACGAGGACACTCCACAGGGACTGAACCTCAGCTTATATGAGAAAGGCATTGCTCAACAACCAATAAAGCACAATACATGGCTGACATCTATCATGAGAATGTGGATATTTGAATGTCTTCAGTTTTCTACAGCGGAGAAATTATCACAGTCACAAGGTACATTGATATGCTTGTGTGTGTTTCAGGACTGGGAGTTCCCGCACTTCATGGGTGACCTGGATATGAATCTTCCAGGAATGTCAACTACGCATGTGAAGGTCAAGCTTCCTCTCTGCAAGAGTATCTTTAAAGAGGAGTACCACATCCATATCACAGGTACATGCCGACACGTGCACTGCTGCTGCATACAAAGCACAGGGTCATCTCATTGTTTCTTGGGAAACCCTCTACCTTTACTCAATAGTTTAATCAAATATCACCCGTATTGTTTGTGATTACCCAGCAGAAATAACCTGATTAAATAGCAGAAGAAAGAGAAAATGTCCACGGTATAGAAAAACGTAGAATTTGGTCTAGTTTTCTCCCTGCTCTAGTTTTCCATTTCCCTCTATATGGGAAACAGTTTGATGATTAAACCACAGCATCCATTTATAATACATGTGTAGCGATCTGACACACAGGTGGCTCCACCGCTGCAAATGTGCTTCCCGTTCCTCGTGTTCCACCCTGCCGTGCGAGTCGCATCGCTCATCGTCTTTCCCGTCTCCGCGTCTTAATGCTCTCGGCGAGCGAGTGTATTTCCCATTCGTAACCACCTTCCCGCTTTCTCCATTTTGTTCCGCCGCGTGCACACGCTGACTCACGACCATAAAGAGAAGGCAAAACCAATGTTCCCGTGCTAAATGTTAAGCTGTTCAAACGTTCAGTGATTCGCAAGAGGTTGTTAACCCTAATGCATTGCATATCCATTAAGCATTATGGAAATGGCTCCGATGCGACGTGATTGGTTTAACTAAAAGCGTATTAACAGCGTATCTCAGGGAGGGTAAAGGGAGAGGTGTCACGTATACCCCGGGAGACATCTGCCCGCTATCAGTCAACCTGAGGAGATGGCTGTCTCGTGGTAATGTAGTGATCTCGTTAGAAGATACTGTTGAGGGAGTAGCGCTTACAAATGGGTCTGTGTCTCAATGCCCGGTTATATGCAGAGGGAGGGGAGTTCCTGATCAAAATAAATGTGACAGCATATCCGTCTGTCTGCCTCTGCCCTTTATATCTTGTTTGTATTTGTATGTGCTATACATCAATGTGTTGTTTTCTCTTAACCCTCTCTCAAAGATAGCCTTGTTTGTGATCTAACAGAATGTCTCCTTACAGGTAAGTGGTTCAACTACGGTATCATCTTCCTCGTGCTGATCCTGGACCTGAACATGTGGAAGAACCAGATCTTCTACCAGCCCTACGAGTACGGTCAGTATGTGGGCCCCGGTGAGAAGATCTTCACGGTGGAGGAACCAGAGACTCTCCAGTTCTTCAACCGGAGCACTCTCACCTACGAGTGGCGCTCCACCAACATCAATCCCGACAGCAACCTAACCTACGTGGAGCGGGACATGTTCCTCCACAGCCGCTGGACCGGATCCGGCCTGTACATCAAGTGCCTGGCCTTCATCCCCAGCCTGGCTGCGTTCTTCCTCTTCGGGTTCTTCGTTTGGTGGTTCGGGCGATTTCAGGACAGCGAGACGTTCCCGGAAAACCCGGACAAGTCGTACGAGAGGATAAAGAGGAAGTCGCCGTCAGAGTACAGCAAAGAGATGGGCGTGACGCCAGAAGAGGTGCCCATGAACATGAGTGACAGTCTGAAACGAATTGGAACGCCAATGCTTCTCTCGGTGGACGGGCAACATTTCGGAGCGACGCCCTCTACGAACTCAACTATCTCCATGGAGACCCAGGAGACACATCCGAGCATCGTGATTGACAGCGCGGAGCAGGAGGAACCAGCGGTCTCTTTCGATGTCCACAAACTCTCTCCGTGACCTCATGAACTCCTGAAACTTCATTTATAAATGAGAGCTCAAGATTCAGTCGGTCAACATCTTAAGACGTCTCTTGTTCCTTGGACAAAGACCAAGCTTCAGCAGAAGTTGACAAAAAACTGTTCATGGTTTGGAAAATATGGACAAAGTGATGTTCCATGATCACAAAGGCCAGTCCTGATGGCTGTATTTGTTTGAATATATTTTTCTAAATCTATTTTTTAAACAGCACCGAGTCTGATAACAAACACAGAATGCAAAACTTTTAATTGACATGGTGCTCGCTCGGGTTTTGCATTTTCATAATTCAATTTTGTCACGGGGAAGCCATTGTGGTGCCTATATACCAGAGGAGTATTTATACAGTCATGACATTGCAGCCAGGTGGAGTTTATCGTATTACACCGATGTTACAGCTACACTAGTGCCTTGATATTTCATATATAACCAGATACAGACTGAAACGTATTCAGTCTATGCTACTATAGGCAACAAAATGGAAGATGTCCAAGTTACAGTATGCTTTAACATCTTATTTATGTATCACCCGGACAATTGTTACCTTATTTTATCCTAAGGCTTTATCATTTTAATTTATTATCATGTGACGTCAATCGTCCACTTCTTGTTAAATGACATGATTATGAACATTGATGACCTACATTACGTTACATGTTACTTGTTAGATGCTTTTATCCAAAGCAACTTACATATTCAATCCCCACAGGAGCAATTTGGGGTGAAGTGTCTTGCCCAGGGACACAACGACATGCTGACTGCAGTGGGGTTTGAACCTGCGACCCCCTGGTGCGAACACATGCGCACAACCCACTGCGTCAAACATTCATATCCTCTCACTTGATATTAGTTACTGAGATATTAAATGCAATCAGCTAGGATCAAATAGCTAACCAACAATCCACCTCATGATTGCTCGTGTGGCCGCTGCATCTGGACTGAATACCAACACAGTCAGAAGGGTGGTTTTGCCCTCGGCATAAACACGCCATTGAAGTGCAGAGGAGGCTTCTGCTCCAAAGCTCAGGATTTCTTTATCTCTAGATAAACCTTAAAAGGTTTAGAAGCAGTATTTTCAGACATGGTAAATGCATGAAGACTTATTTATTTATTTATACATTATCCTAGTGTTAAAAAAATATATATATGATGTTCAAACGCAACTGAAACCTTCAGCATTTATCTGGCTTGAAAAATATTCACTGCCTTTCCACATATTCTCCTATGCTACCAAATCTCATATACAGTATATTGGCAGTTATTGGTCCAAAAAGCATGCCCTTCAGTTTTTTCTGTGAAGTGCAAATACTAACTCAATTACCAAATTACTAACTAATGTTTTTTTAGGTGTGGCACTTTCAATAAGTAAAAGTAATTTGACCAAAGATACAACATGTTTAAGTGTTCTCAACAAATAATGCTGCATAAGATGATATGCTAATTTAAAGGAGCTATATTCATGATAGACAGAGTGGAATGATATTATGTGTTGTTGCACCACTCTGCATTATAATGGACTGTAATGTACTATAATGTCCTGGAAAAGGATTCCCCAAAAACAGGGAAATATCAAACACTAACCCCATCTTTTGCTTCCTAACACAGTTGTGACAGAGTTTTGTTCAAACATTATTATAAGTAATGAGCCTGGGGTGTGCCGCCAGAAGTTACAGAGTCCTGCATAATTTCACTTTAATCATTAATGACTCCATTTTCCTTTTCTGTCTTTACATGATACAGTATCTGCCTATCATGATGCATCTTACTTTTAATGTGTCTGCTTCTTTCCATTTAAAGTTTTCATTTCGCAGTTGCTCAAATTCAAAGACATGTTTATGTTATTTTGAGATGTGTTCTTATTATTATTATTATCATTTAAAAAAAAATCTTGATTTTATTTATTTTTGATTTTATTCATCTGTGTGAATCTTTGCTGTCATGTGTTTTCACGCTTACCCTGTTGCTGCTTTGTACAACTGAATTAGGTTCATCTTATCTTATCTTATCTTATAAGCAGCAGCTGTCTGATCTCTGATTGGTCAGCTCCCATGTATTGGCAGGAGTCTGCCAATCAGAGCAGCTTCTCTGTGTGTTGGATTTCATTTTTAGGTGGCACACTGCTAACATTTCTTTAAAAAGTTAATTAATACACCAACTAAATGTGCCTCGAATTAATGAATTGAATAGTTAATCAGCGTAACATATTTTTTATGTGTTAATTTATTATATTTAATACTGTAAAACGTAATTATTATTATTACGGTTGCACACCCCCGACTCCTTACGTGTGTGTGTGTGTGTGTGTGTGTGTGTGTGTGTGTGTGTGTGTGTGTGTGTGTGTGTGTGTGTGTGTGTGTGTGTGTGTGGCCGCCTTTGTGTGTGTGGGGGTACATTGTGGAGGTGTGTATTTATGTCTGTAAAGGATGTTTCATACAAAATAGTGCATGTTGTGTGTCTGTGCACTTGAGGCTTGAGGAGGGCGTAGGTGTTTGCCAGACTTGTTTTTTGACAAAGGCCATTCTGTGAAGAGGTCAATTTATTTAACATAATTGGTTTGCAGCATTTGCTTCTGTAATGATCCTTTTATACATTACAGCTCTTTGAGGACATTAGATATTAGTGTCTCACCAAAGGCCAGCAGTTCTCTGGACTTGAAGAGTGTAATCTGTTTGTTATATATTGTGTTTAGGTGAGGCCTTCCTTTTTGTTGTTTTCATTGAATTGTGTTGCAAAGCTGACACTTCCTTCAGTCCCTTTGTGTTTGTGCTTTTTACTTAAAGCAGAGTAAATCTTTTGTCAGTGTTTGTTCAATGTATGTCTGTTGAACCTTGTGTTGACAATAAATTAATACATTTGTTATATACCCTATGGAGCTTTTTTGACCCCGTTGTTTTTATTCAATAACATCAGAAAGTCTTAAAACAAGGTTGCTGAAATGGTTATCAAGAAAAGTTCTCGTTTTTTTTATATGCTTGGGAAATGGTTGCCAAGCAACAGCACAGGTCAAGCTTCTTGCAGCTGCTGACCCAATTAATACGGGCGATACGAGAAATAATGATACTATCTCCACAAGGTCTCTTGAATATATAGCCGGCATACACATGGCACCCGGCTCAGATTAGTATGAGGACGGCTCGGGGAGGGTCCGCTGCTTGATTTATGCCAGTGGGAAACAATTTGAATTTGTTATGTGTTCTGTTCCCCAGCAGGATTAGTTTACAGAACATCTATTTGTGAAAATGAGTCATAGATTGAATAAAAAAATCTGAGGAAGGGAAAGTGTAAAGACAGAATTGGTTTAAGGCTCTCAAGCCGGGGTCAGGACCTCTCCAAGGGGTTATCAGATTAAACTGACGGGTTGTGTGGTTGCTCTGCTACAAAAAATGTAATGAATTATTATTGTAACTTCAAAATTCAAATAAAAATTCCCTTTAAAAACGTTCAAAAACATGAAAAATGTCTCATGTAAGAAAAAAGGAATAGAATAGTATATTTAAAAAATGAGTCATAATATAGTATGTAGAAATATGATCATATTCATCGTATGGTATGTCGAAAAAGATTTTGAAAAAATACTATTACTTAAGTCATGCTTTAGTACTTAAAAAGACAGTTTTAAATAATATCATAGTATTGCATGTCAAAAATAATATTATAAAATGTTCATAAAAAGGGAACCAGAAGCCAAGAATCCTGTGAAATGTATTTTTATTTACAACATTGTATTACATACCTCACCACTCGCTGTAAATTCTCCCTATGAGCATCTGCTACCTGCCTTTGATGTTAAAATATAAAACAATCCCTATTGTGTGAAGGCCCAGCAGCTGCATCAACACCTGAGGTCTGGGAACATATTTTCATTGTCAGAGTATTAGCTGTTTGTCTGAGGCCTCTTCCAAGTCTGCCATTGGGCTGAGATGAGATATTGATTTCCGGAGGGTCTTGCAATAATTGAGAGAACACATCAAAACAGGAGTTTCAAAAATGTTTGTGGGGTTTGATGCCTGATGCCCAACGTTGTGTTAACAGTGTATTGACTAAATCCTGTTGGCAGCGTTCGGGATCGATTGCATTCGGCCTTTGATTACATTTTCAAAAAGCTGCTTTTTTTCATGACTTTGGATCTTATGTAGACGTTTTGAGGGAGGGGGGGGGGTTACCTTGGTGGGTGATTGGCTAATGGTTACACAAGCCAAAAAATCGTTATGACATCATAAAGTGGCCAAAATCTGATCAGCTCATTTTCAGACAGGTTTTTTACATACAGTAAATGGATCAGGACAAAAAGTGAGGGAAGCTTTTTTCCTGAAACTTTCTGAAGAGGGGTCACATGTTTATGTGAAAAAGATATGAAAAATAGGTGAACTTTAAACTAGTACGGTTGTATCTAAAGCTAAATGTAAACCTGAAAAATCCCCCAGAGGAAGCGAGTCATGACTACAGATCAACTTGAATCTCCTCTACTGTCTTTGAGCTATTCTCTAATTAGATCGGTGTATCATGTCCTGGCATGGCCCATCACTCTGTGCTGACAGCTGCGTGACTCTGGGAGACCCTGTGAAATGTATCAGTGCAGTCAGTCACATCCAGAGAGCAGGTTTCCCCCTCTTCCTCCCCCCCTCAGCCCTTCCTCCCCCCAGGGAAACGCCATTCTTCTGTAATTCCTCCTTCTGGTTTCTGATACCTAACAGAGCGACATATGGCACGGATATATCTCTCAACACATCCAAAAACTCACTTAGTGGACTGAATCCCAAGACAGGGGTTTGTGATAATGCTGTCTGCTTTACTATTCCTCTGTGGGGGAGAGGGGATTTGGTTTTATTCTAATTCTTCTTAAGTCCAATTTAGTGAATAATTAAGTGGTGACTAACTGTTGCGCTGCTTTAAGAATGTGTAGCAGCCAGGGACAGAAACTACTATTGAAGAAGTGTTGCGTTTTAGATATTGTACTTATTTAATTTGACCATTTTTGTCACCATTTTGGAAGACCTTTCTCACATTGGAAAACATGACACACGATAACAGAGAGGGTGAATATGCATGTATAGGAAAATAATAGAGATCTGTTGTTCTGTTACAAAACATATAAAACTATTCAACACATTCATCCTGAGCTTGAACCTTACATCTTGACTTTGGAAATGTTGTTGGAGGACTCTGAAGGTTAAAAAAAAAGAAACAGATTTCAGAAATGTAAGATGTAACAATGCAAAGAAACAGAAGAAAAATGAAGTTTGAAAAAAATGTGATTCACGGTCCATCCACTAGCTTTCATTACTTCCAATGGTTTCCTTTATGATGCTTAATGAAAAGTCACTGTTATTACAATCTCTCCTTAAGGGGGCATTCAGTAAATGTGAGTATAAAATGTTATTGAAATAATAGTCGTTGGTATATTCAAACAAAAATATAATATATGTCAACCTCACAGTACAGAAAAGGCAGAGATCATCAAAGCCAGGAGGATTCATCATCTGGGAACCATGAATTCAAGATGAAATGGCAATATTCCCTATAGAGGTTGGGATATTTTATTTTTAACCAAACTAGTGGAACAAACTAGGCTTTGCCAGCTGGGCTAATAAAGACCATGTTCAGGACAAGCTTTATTAATCACTTAACTGGCAGAGCTCATCAATACCAACACATGCAACATCTGGTTTTCAGATGGAACACGGGGGTACAGCTATAACAACAGCCAATGATTTGTCTCATAGTTCAATTAGCCAAATCCCAGTACAGACATGTACGCAGAGTGAATCTGGTCTTGATGAACGGTGTCTATCCTGATTGTTTCTCCTTCATCTGCAGCTACAGTCCAATCTGGAAAACAAGCCTCAGTCACGGTGGTACTGTGGAGAATTTATATTTGTTTGTTTACATAAAGACAAATATGGCAAACGGGATCTTCCTTCTTGCTCTGGCTGAGACTCTATATGTTTGTGCATTCAGTCAATCCTGCAGATTTCAGAAAACAAACAAATAGAAGCTCAGAGTTTGCACTGCAGTGATATGAGGTAAATATTCATCAAGCCAATGCTTCACACTACACTTGTTCCTGTGATGTTTCTATAATTACTGGATGGATAATAATTGCCAAGTGATTGCATTCCCGTCCCTCTTTTTTCCTCCACAGATATCTCTTTAGTGAATTTTACAGACCAATTAGGTCCATTTGAAGAATGGAAACTCACTGAAAACATAATGAAAAAACTGTCAAAAGAATATTGCATGCTGCTAATACATGTAAACTCTTAACTGAAGTAGCTTAACTGAGCTTTTTCTCTTTTGCCCCGCTCCGAAAGCCACAATGATATGTGCGGTCATCACCGGTGAATATAGGACAGGCAGAGAAGTGGACTCCCTGTGGGTCCCGGCATCTGTTGCAGAGGGTTCAGCACTGCCATGGAAAATTGGACATTTAGAAGCCAGCTGGAGGACCAGTGTGCCCCACTGTGCCCCCCCCCACCCCACTCAGGTGCCCACTGGCTCCAAGCCACCACCAGCTAGAAGCCACTGGACCAAAGCAGGCCAGATGGTGCCCTTGCCAACCTTCGAGCTGCCCACCGTCCCCTGCCCCACCGTCCATGCCCTATCATTCAACTCAGGGATGAGTTTGAAGTCAGCATAACCTGAGGTAAAAAAGTTTGTTTTGGGGAGGAGAGTAGCAGAAAAAGCTCAAGTGAGTGGGGAGTATGTCGGCATATAAATGGGCCCCATTACGCTGTGTGTTTGTTAATGTAAGCAGCTGCAAGGTAGAGTCGGGGAATCAGTCGGTGGAGGAAAGGACGCTCCACGGGGAAATAAAGCCATCTTCAGGCTGAGCTCATTTGTCCGTGCCTGTGAACTGATAGATAATTATATTAGTAGCTTTAAGTGCCGTTCTGCAATACAAGTATTACCACCATCTCCAGAGGCGCAGGACAAAGTACGGAGGAGAGGAATCTGTGGGCTACAACGACGGTGGTGGTCCTTCCTCTGCATCCTAATATGTGGATGTTGGAGTGTATTCAACACAAGGGGCTTCTTCAAATCAAAGTGAAGTTAGAAAACTGTTAGTATTGGATCTGTGCAAGTCACCAATTTGATTTTACTTATTCATCTTACAAAATCAATCAATTCACTCTGTCGCCCAAGTTAAGCCGACGTTCGAAGGCTTAATGTATAATCTCAGCAGTTGGTCATGCATCTTTATAATCCTTTAAGAATGACACACTTCTAATATGGTGTGAGATTACCAGCAGGAACATGTAAAGCATTAGATTCACTGCAACCGACATGAACAGCTATCCCTTCGATTCATTTAATACAGATTTCATTCAGGTTGTGTGACCAACCAATGACTTATTTCCATGAGGTATAGAGTGCTAGACATATCCTGTGCTTATATGAATGATTATCATTATCATGTATTCAAGTATTTAAGATCATCTCAACAAACCATTATACTTTTAAGGAGAGAACTGCATCTAGAGATATCTGTGTTGGATTGAAAGGAAAACAGATATAAGGGATTACAAATACAAAAGTATTTAACCAATGTACCTAGTGTACAAGGTGCCTAAATACAATTAAAAAGGTGTTGATTTTCACATTTAGGGCAACTTGAATATTTTAATTACATGGCAAGTAAGTGAACTCAAGAAAGATGGATGGATACTTTTCTCATCCCGAGGGAAATTGAAGTGATGAGAAGATATTATTTTTGCCTGTTTTTGTTTGCAAGGTCAATAATGAACTTTAAAATGATGTTATTTTGTCCATTTAATGTGGATGTTACACGTAAATACTTTTCTTTGTTATAAAAGTGCTACGAAACTACCTATTAACCTTTAATGAAGCCATTATCTACAACTGACTTGACCATAAATGCCCTAGGAAGTAGAACCCTGATTAAAACTCAACGCCAATTATTAATTCAATTGTTTGGAGAGGTATTATAAAACGTTATGATCTTTTTGGAGGCTGTAGTTTGTGATACATTACACAGAGAGGTGTTTCTGTTATTTAGCCTACCATTATTCAGATAAACAGTGTTGATTAAATAATAGAAACACTTATACAAGCAATATTATTTGCATAAAAGGTACGGTCTATTATGGGACTGTTGTATTACACTGCAGTTGTTTAAAGGGGACCTATCATGCAAAATGCACTTTTGTACGTCTTTTATACATGAAGATGTGTCCCCGGTGTTCCAGGATACTCACCAAGTGTCAGAAAACATAACCCTCTCTATTTTCCTCCATACCTAAATCTCTTAAAAAGGGGCTGCAATGGATCTGATACAGACTGATCCAGATTTGAACACTTCTATGACGTCACAGAAGTGGCGGTACGGCTATTGGGCCAACTCCACCAATCAGGAGGAGACAGCCACGGACATTGCCGTTCGAAAGCGCTGTAGACGCTGTAGTACATATGCCAGGCCTGTAGATGGTGCTGTTCTCACAGAATCAGCCCATGCAAAGACAGTGTTAAATTGAGCGAAATGAGGAATGGCTAAAATGCATGATCTGTTTGGTATTTTGAAAAATAAAAAGTATAAATATGCCTTATATACTGTAGGTATGGTCCTACACTATATTATTCAAATATAGCATGATAGGTCCACTTTAAACGAGATATTAAAATACGTCAGTGGTCCAACTTCTTTAGCAGGAAGCGAGCGGACGAGTAATATAAAAACGGCAACCCCATTAGACAAGATATGCTGAAAATCAGGGCGTCTTGTTCAGCAGAGCAGCCAGCCGCTGGGAGGACGACCACATCTACAAGGAGTATTCATTTATATACATAATAAATGTAATAACGAGACGTAACCTAATAGCCTATCCAATTTTATTGAAGTATTAATATATGCTGACTTTCGTTCTTCAGATTCCGGTTATAACTTTCAGAGAAGTCACTACTTACTAGTGTTTACTAAATTTTCTTTCGGTTTAAGAACTTTTTTCAGTGTTTATTTTTCACTGTAAAACTTCTTTTTTTCAGTAAGACTCTTTTTCAGTAAACTCATGAAACACGACGTATATCCCGTGCACGAGACATAGGTCCATTGGCATATTATTTGTACAATATTATAAGAAACGTTCGAGTAACACCCGGTGTATTTTACTTCGCGCCCGGCCTAAACCGGGGCCCGGAACTCAAACTGGTGGGGACGGATACGTTATTTTGACGGGGTATATGATATATCATCGAGTTTTCTCCCAAAACAAAGTAAATTTACTTTCAATTTAAATTTTGGGATTTCTTATTATACTACCTAAGATGTTGGTGACCACTCATGACCTAATTTCTAACTCCTTTTCCTCGAAGTTGGTGTAGCGTGGCTGCTTATCCACATTGGTCTAAGGACCTAAAACCAAAACCTTAAAGCTGTAAAAGCCTCTGTGAAATCCACAGTTTGAAGGTTTCTTTTTCGATCTCCGTCGGCTGGACACTAGCAGAGACGAAACGACGATTTATATTTACACAAAGGTTTCAATCAGGTTAGGCGAAATTATTGTACGATAAATTTGTAGTTTATAAGACGAACCTTTCATCTCTCGGAGGTCCCTTTGGGCTCTCCCTCACCTCTATACTCCTCGCCCCCCTTGAGATAGTAGAAGAACCCTTTTGTGTCTAATTTCTCTGTGAGTAGTGCTTAAAAAAAAAAATGTCTTTTATAGAAAATATACGGGTGCATTTCTTAGTCTTGTTACCACTAGTATGTACAGTCTACTCGTTTAGTAGTTGGTTTTTTGTTTTTTTTTATAGTGGAGGTTTATTCGTCTGTTTAGAGTATCTTTGTGTGCTACCATTATATAAAAGCCTGTTTCCCGCAGACGATATAGAGGAAAAGATGTTATTGAAACTTATCATTGGTTTATGTGCTCGAAGAGGTATTGATTACAGTGTTTAGTACTTCAGTCATTTTGTCACCTTCCTGCTACCCCGTATGTTGCCACGTATAATGAATAGTATTTCGATGTGACACGTATGAACCGGTTGGAAATCTGGGAGTCTTTAGCCCTCGTAAAGTTTTACGTTTTAACCCCCCCCCCCAACGATCACCTAGCGGGCCTCGACAATCTGGAATTTAATTTGTCACGAATAAGCATCAACGATTCAGCGTGACGCGGAGACCCCCCGCCGGGACATGCTGGCCCCAGGAACTACCCGCTCGTAGTGCTGAGCCCGACGCCCTGGACAATAAATGGGCGGTTCCTCACTCTCTGCCCACCTCATCAACAGCTAAGACAAGTCAAAAGACGCTGATAGACGGAGTGGGTAGATCTATAACTTCAACGCGCGGGGCGATGGATTTCTCGGGCACCCTCAAATTTTTTTTTTTTCATGTAACCTTTTTGGGTTTTTTTTTTGTTACCACAGCGACCCCATAATTTTTCAGCTCCACCTTTTTGTCCAGCCGCGGTTCAGCCACACCAATTTAGACTAAAACCAGTCTTTTTTTTTTAGCCTCCTTACGCCTCTTATACGGGGTCCCTCCTGGCCCTCTCCCGTTACTTTTAGCCCTTCAGGAGGGCGCTCTAGCCCTCCCACTGTTTCATAACTGACACGTTTGGTTACACCTAAAACCGAGATGGAAACATACGGGAAATCCGGGATTTGGGGATTCAATGGGGGTAAAAATTACCTCACAGCCCGTTAATTACATGGTGTATTGTGTTAATAACGCTATTTATGCGGTTGTTTTGACCCCAGACCTGTAGTTTTTTATCTGGACCTTTTTGAGAATTATTGAAACCATAACATTACGTACTAATTGTCGGTTTTGTACTTCAATTAGTTTACTCCTAAGATATTTCCTATAACGAGGGCGGATTTTCAATTCCATTTCAGTATAGCGGTTATCGAATTAGCCTAAGAATTTTCCATTTAATTTTTAGGGAACCCTAGACCTGGTACCATAAAAAAGTGTAGACGACACTAACTATATATGAGTACTATATTTTTTTAGGGTTGTTGTATATATTCGGTGTGGTAACCTTCGGTTCCTTGGGTTCCCCTTGCTGTTTGTGGGGCCAGAGGGGGCAAGGGCACACGGTCTTCGAGGTTTCCCAACCACTTTTGTAACGCGTATTTCTGACTACGATATGTCCTCAGCATTTAGTAATCGACTGCTCTTGGGGAAAATTATTTTAGCTAAAAAAAAAGAAAAAACACTACCGACGAGAATTATCCACAGCCAATGTTGCGATTAGTTCAGGTCGGGTTTTGCTATTATGTCCTATCTTCTTTTTCTCACCTCCTCTTGGACCATATTTACATTGAACACAAACTCCGGTGAAATAACAGAGTGGTCCCTACACGACATGTAAAGGGGGGAGAAAGACCTAGTACTCTTGCGACGAGAAAGAAAGGAATTTACTTCGGTCATAGACGACAATCTTTCGCCTTTTTTTCGCTGAAAGGAAGTGGTTGGCGGGGTGGCTCTGTACTTATAAATGTCTGTTGCTCGTAACAGGCTAAGTCAGACTGTAGTTTCTTGGTTAAGGTGTAGTAATCGGAATTGCCCTATCCGTGTCACATTTTATTTGTGAGCGCGGCGCTGTCTACGACTGTTTAGTACAAGGTCGCGGTACACTCATTATAGTTTAGAAGACTGCCTATGTAAACCACGTACCTAACCGGCGCGAATTACTAGTTTTTTGTTTAGGGCAGGACATGACATTTTTGTGGTTTTATATACACACACACACCCACACACACCACAAACACAACAACACACCCACACACACACACACACCAACACACACACACACAGTTGTTTGTCCAGTTAGAGACTAAGTGTCGAAAAGTTTACCTCGGCGGAGGTGCACGGGTGTATAGATATTAAGTTTCGGAAGGAGGGATAGTTCACAACTGTAATTCAGGGAAAAGACAGGAAAACACACGGTGACACCTGGACTCAGGAAGCGCGTCCGGGTTTTAGAGAAGGGGGAGGTGTGCAAAGGGACCCCAAACCCACTAATTTCTTATGTCGCTCTTTGAGTATTTCGGGGAGTACCGGAGACCGGTTCATGTCTGAAAAGATA